>NW_007735415.1:45424-68227 GCF_000696425.1 Galeopterus variegatus | reverse complement strand
ATACCTTTCCCCTGGGAGAGAGTGCAGACAGAAGGGGAGGGGTGGGCGGCACTGAGCCCTGAGGGTCTCCACAATTCCGAGCTGAGACCAGCATCAGGACACGAGCTCCCGTCCTTCCTTTTCACACCCAAACACATCTCGTTCCTCAGCCAGCCAGTCTCACCCACCTTTTGCTGCCCTGAAGGTTCACACCTGAGCCAGGTTAGGAAGGCAGCTTTGTTCCAGTCTGACTCATGCCTGGGCATGCCCCTCATCTGATAGAGCCACACCCACAGATACCTCATGTACTCCAAAGGCCTGGGCTTCGCTCACTCAGAAAAGATGTGCTTTATCAGAAGACCACCCCAGAGGCCCACTGGAAAGGTCAACATGGGAGGCAGATCCACTACCCAGATCCACTGGCCCCATCTACCCACCCTAGGGCTCAGCAGTAGCAGTGTGGAATGCACTGAGTGCTGGAAGCCGCGCAGCCCTCCCCCGTCTCCCAGGAAGCAGAAGGCGCCCTGTGCTGAGGCCCACACCTCTGCACCTGCTCTCCAGTCAGAGTCCAGATGGCAGAGGAGAAGCTGGCCAAGTCCACGGCCACACTGCCCCTCTGGGTGAGCCTCGGGCCATGCTGCTCCCAGCCCACCTTGGATCAGATGTCCACAGATCAGGAGGGGTGGACTAAACTTTTGTGGCTAAGTTTAGGGTGCACTTTCATTCCAAAGAAGTCAGTTTCACGGTGGTTGAGTGAAACTCTGTAGACTTACAAGCACCTTGTTGGACTGATTATTCGTTCATTCGTTCGTTCAGCAATACAAGGGCACTTCATGGAAAAAATAGAATTAAAAGATAACATGAGTCCTTCCATGAGATTTTTTAAGTGTCCTGGTATTTACTGAGAGTAAACAGCCAGAGTCTGAAGAGACAACCAAACAAGACAAAGGCTGCGTTTGCCCCTCTCCCACCATCCCCTGCCCAGAGCTCGCATTTCAGCTGCAGATAAAAGGCTGAGATAGCTAGAATGCCATGGAGACGCCTGGGGATGGGGAGCGCAGGGTGTGCGCAGGTGCTTCTGTGGAGTGAAGTGTCCCCCAAAGTCCACGTACTAGAAACTTCACCCCCACTGTGACAGTGTTTAGAGGGTGGGAAATCTTATGGTAGTTGAAAGGTGGGGCCTTGGAGAGGTGATTAGGTGGTGAGGACCATGCCCAAGTGAATTAACTAACATGTTGACGGTTTAACAGGGGTCACGGGCGTGGTTCTGAGGGCTTTAAAGGGAGAGAACGTGAGGATCTCTTGCTCTCTCTCTCTCTACCTCTGTCTTTCTTGCAATGTGATTCCCTGTGAGACTGAAGTCACCACCAAAGAAGGCCTNGTTACAAGTAACAGAAACGGACTAATACGGGCACCCGGCAGGGATGCCTGTGCCTGTCCAGGGGATCCAGAAGGCGGCCTGGGGAGAAAGGGTGTCTATTCCCAGACGAGGAGGCAGCAGGCAGGGGGTGTGGGAGGAGGGAGCGGAGGAGGCTTCCATATGCGCTGGCGGAAGCCTGCGGGGCAGCAAACACGGCGTCTTGGAAGCCCAGAACCAAGAATCTCTCGTGGCAATGCTGATGATCGTGGTGTTTGAAGACATCCAGGAAAAGCTTTCCAGCACGACTGTGATAAAGCTAACTACACACGGCAGAGTCATCCATGCCCTGGGACCTCCTGAGGGCAGGGACCGGCTCTCATGCGTGTGTCCACCCCTGGTGCCAGCACAGAGGAGATGCTCATGAGCATTTCTGCAGGAATTACCATGAAGAAATGTCACCAGGGTCTATCCTGGCAGCTCTCCCTAGCTCATGAACCTCACTGGCTTCCAAAGAGCCCCAGCCACTGAGGCCGACGACCAGCTGGTTCGATGTCTCTGCCTGTCAAGAAGGCCCTCCCCAGATGTGCTCCCTGGACTTTGGACTTCCCAGCCACTGAAATTGTAAGTAATAAATACTGTTTCTTTACAAATTACCCTATTTCTGGTATTTCTGTTACAAGTAACAGAAACGGACTAATACGGGCACCCGGCAGGGATGCCTGTGCCTGTCCAGGGGATCCAGAAGGCGGCCTGGGGAGAAAGGGTGTCTATTCCCAGACGAGGAGGCAGCAGGCAGGGGGTGTGGGAGGAGGGAGCGGAGGAGGCTTCCACACGCGCTGGCGGAAGCCTGCGGGGCAGCAAACATGGCGTCTTGGAAGCCCAGAACCAAGAATCTCTCGTGGCAATGCTGATGATCGTGGTGTTTGAAGACATCCAGGAAAAGCTTTCCAGCACGACTGTGATAAAGCTAACTACACACGGCAGAGTCATCCATGCCCTGGGACCTCCTGAGGGCAGGGACCGGCTCTCATGCGTGTGTCCACCCCTGGTGCCAGCACAGAGGAGATGCTCATGAGCATTTCTGCAGGAATTACCATGAAGAAATGTCACCAGGGTCTATCCTGGCAGCTCTCTCTAGCTCATGAACCTCACTGGCTTCCAAAGAGCCCCAGCCACTGAGGCCGACGACCAGCTGGTTCGATGTCTCTGCCCATCTCGTGCTCATTAACTCTCTCTCCCTCTCTCTCCTCCCCCTACACACATCCTCAGGTGAGGGCCTTTTCCAGAACACTTCCCACTCTAAACTTGCTTTCCATTAGTAAAACAAGAGGATCCTCCGAGATAAGGAACGTGCGAGAATCTTGTAGACTGTAAGTCAGCAGGCAAGGGCTGGTTGTGATGGTTACGTGGCCGTCTGTCAGCCAGGGCACCAACCACACTGTGGGAAGATTTTAAACTCAGGAATGTGACTGGTGGTGTTTCCTGAGCTCTCGACACCACTTCCTTCTGGAAGGGCTCCAGAGCAGTGAGGGAAGCCCATGCGGTGAGCCGCAGTCCCGGGGCCTGGACCTTCTCCATGCTCCTCACTGAGACGTGTGTGTCACATCTGCTTCCTCTGCCTTTCAGTGAGGTTGTGTCACCCTGCAATGGTCAGTGTGGGGAGGAGATGAGTGTCCTTCCCCACCCCCAAAAGAACATTTTCTCTGCAAACAACTTTCAGAAACAGCTGGACGGATCTGACTGTTGCTGGGCCGGTGCCCAGGAGCAGCCGACACAGGCAAGTGGGTGCCAGGATGCCAGCAGCCCCTGAATCCCCAACCCCACTTGTGCTCAGGTGCACCCAGCCCTGGTCTCTCAGGGACCTTAGACAAGCCGACGCTCGGAGTCCAAACTCCCCCCAACATGGAGACAAGTCTTTTCCTCGTCCTTCTCTTCTTTATTTTTTTTTTCCCTTTTTGTCTTTTTTCGTGTCCGGCAACGGATTGCAACCCTCAGTGTCGCGCCCGTACCAGACCGGACCGGCAACGGGATCGCAACCCTCGGTGTTGCCCCCACACCTCGCTCAGCCAGTGAGCGGGAACCAGTCTGTATGTGGGATCTGAACCCTCGGCGGGAGCGCCGCCACGCTCCCAAGAGGTGCACTGCTACAGTGCGCCACCGGGCCGGCCCCCTCCTCTTCTTTAATGGCTTGTTATTCAGCTGAGAAATACATGTGATTCAACACATTTTCTCTATTCAGAAATAGACCAAAGCGTCTGCTGGGATCTGGCAGGAGAAATGAGGCCTCCAGACCTTAAGCAGTGTCCACCTCCTTGAAGCTGTCCAGAGTCTCTGAGCATCCTGGCTCAGTGGTCCCACGGCGTCCTTCTCATATGTGCTGGCCCTGGGCTGGTGTGACAGCTGCTTTAGGTGCCCTCTGGGCTGATGGATCTTCTGGTCTTTGGTGCAGATGCCCACGTGGGGCTTGGCTCATGGCAGGTGCTCGGTCAGTGCTGATGCAGAATGATGGTGCCTGAGTACCAGGACCCACCCGCGTGTTAGAGGCGCAGCAGCTAGGAAGGCAGCGCACGATGCTCCCCCCAGTAAGTCACTCAGGACCAGGAGCCTGTGCTTATCCCAGAGCAATTCTTGGGACCAGCACGGGCTCCTGCCCAGGTGCTGAGTCTCAGGCGGCTTCCACCCCATGTGCGGCACCTCCGGGGACTCAAACCCACCTCTGCACAGTGTCCCAGCCAGGCTCTGAGTTAGAGCTCAAGGGCCTCATTTCTGCTTCCAGGGAACTTGCAGTCAGGAGTTCCCCCTGTGTGGTCCACCCCTCTGTGGGCGAATAGCCACAGGACGGGACGTATAGAACGAAACTAAACACAGGACAGGGTGTAGGAGAAAAGGTGAAGAAAAGGTGGAATAAAGCCCGAGGGGCGGTTGTGGAGGGGACAGGAGGGAAGCCTTCTGCAGGGCGTTTAGGAGGCAGAGGAGAGACTCCAGGCAGAGGACGACAGGGGACACAGGGACAGGCTCGAGAGGATGATCAGCCTCTGGGGTGGCCAGGCTGGGCTGGGGCAGGATGGGCATGACGGGGGAGGCTGGGCTGGATGACAGAGGGTCGCAGGCCCCTCAGGGGTGGGGGCTTCTTCCTGGAGCAGATGCCCCCTCCTGGTATTATTCAGTGTTCTGTAAAGGAAGGCGCTGAAACCTGAGACCCAAGGAATCCTACCTTTCTTGGCCCCTGGGTCCCAGTGGGTCGCTCAGCTGTGCCTGGGAGTGGGGGGGTCCCAGGGAGAGAAGGGGGCCGCCCTCTCACTGGGCTCTGGGTGAGCCGCCTGCTGCTGGGGCAGCGCGGGGCTAAGTGTACCGCGTACCCCACCCCATCCTTCCTGGAGAATGCAGGCTTCATGACCTTCAGAGGCAGCTGGAGAAAGGAAAGGTGCAGAGGGGCTCCCGGGTGGGCATCTCCCAGCTCGGGCCATGCAGTGGGTTGAATTCGGGGCCTTGGAAATCCTTCCACCCTGCAGGAGGCCGCCCAACACCGGCACTGAGGACGGACGGTGCTTAGAAGGGACAGCCGCACAGATGAGTGAGTTTCACAGGCCTCTTGCCACAGACAGCACAGGCTGGGAAGGAGGGTGCCAACGTTCTGAAATAATTACTAATAATACAAACCAACCTTTTGAGCACTGTCGATACCAGGCACTGTGATGGATCCCTCCAAACCTCACCCACGGCCTCCTGACACGCCCTCTAGGAAGAAGTGCTATTTTGAGCCCTGTCCACAGACAAGGAACCCTCAGCTGGGGGCCCTGACTCTCTAAAAAGAAAAGATGCAAAGGGCACACTTTTTGTATCAGCGGGTGAAGTCTGGGGCTTAATTGCTTTTGAACAAAGGCAATTGTATACTTCACTGAAATATCAATACAAGGAGACTGGCCAAGAAGTTCATGTGTCAAGAGAGGAAAAAAAACAAACAGAGAGAAATGAGGATGAGAGGTTGGCTGGTGCCCCTGACCTGGACAGCAGTCACTGGGCAGGGACCCGAACTGGCTCACGATGTCCTCCAGGTCTGGTCGGGGGACCAGCTGCACCCTGGACAAGCATGAGCCAATCACTGGGAGTGGATGTCATCCTGGGTCTTCCTTTACTGAAGATGCAAAGGGTGGGGATCAGGAGCCCCCCAGCTGGAAGGAAGGAGGGAAGGACAGAAGAAAGGAAGGAAGGAAGGAAAGAAAGAAAGAAGGAGTGCCTGCTTTGTGCTGGTCAGCGAGCTGCAGGGGTCCCTCATCTCTCTGGACCCCCTCTGACAACCTTCCAGAAAGGCAGGTGCCACCTTTGCCTTAGAGAGATGGACAGATGAGGACAGGGAGGTCAGAGACAGTGAGGGACCCGCCAACAGCACCTGGCTGTGTGGGCAGAGGGGTGCTTAGGAGAGAAAGTGCCACATTCCCTCTGCAGCCACACGGCTGCCCCCTGTGCACACACGCCCTGCCTGCCAGTGCTGAGTCTAGTTGGGGTTCCCTTGAGATACAAGGATGAACTCTTGGGATTCAGGAAGCTTAATTCTGAGCACACCCTGGGAAGTTGTATGTCTGAAAGTACCTGGGTGTGTGGTCAAAGACACAAAGATTTGCTTCTCTACCCAGGTACACATGCCCTATTCCCCCCGTAGATACAGCCAGGTGTGTTCAGAGATGTTTGAGGTCCTGGGGAACAGACAGATGCCCTGGAGAAAGGGGTGGCCAAGAGGGCCGGGTGGGAGCTGGGGAGGAGCTGCACATCTGGGGAGTTTGTGACAGGAAGAAGAGCAGCTCCTGGGCTCCCCCACACGAGGCCGTGTGGAGAAACTGCAGCGTCTGGAGGGAAAGCTCAGGATTAGGGGTCAGGTGTCCGCCTCCCACTCTCAGGGCTTCTCCTGACTGTACAGGCCCTCAGTTTAGCCATCTGCAAAGTGGGGCCATGAGACCTACTGTTATTCCTGTACTCAACTGACCACGTGCTGACCCTGCCTCCTTACAGGAGGCTTGGAATCTGGATATGGGGTTTCCCTGAGCAAAGGAGAAGCTCCATGAAAGGAGAGGATAGAGACGCCTAAACACTGTGTCCTCACTCGGTAGGCAGGACAGCGAGCCCATTCCCTGATGCAGGCAGGGTAACAGACAGCAGCAATTTGTCCCCTGAGGATTCAGGAAATCCATCATGTATAAGAGCCAAGTGTGCTTCATGATTCATTTCAGCGTTTTCTCACATCAACGCTGCTAAAGACCCATGTGCACACTTGTGGGTCATATGCTGAATTTGGTTTCATTAAAGACTTTTAAAAATTCACAAAAAAATTTTAAAGCCCCAGTGTATCCCCAGCTCCTGACATACTGGTGCACCCTGGGCTTCCTGTCTGGCTCCAACAGAGGAGGGCCAGATGCTCAGGGGACAGGACGAGCACAGGTGAGGGGCCATCCTGAGGACACAGCACTCTACCCAGGTCACCGGGAAGGATCTGTGGGAATACTGGCATGTCAGTAGTGTGTTAAGGGATGATTTCAATTTCCCATGGGTCACATGATAATTTGCATAATTCCAATTATGCATTGTGTCTTCTGAAAAATGAATTTAAGTGAAGAGCTTATTCTGTAAGAATTAAGTCTTTCTCCATTCCAGTAAAGGTGACAGATGCACAGAGAGCTACAGACACAGGAAGGTTTCTCATAAGCACATTTTCACTGGCCCTAAAGCCTCTGAACTCATTTAATCAACAACCGACCAGTCCACTGACCAAGAGGACCGTTCAGAGGACGTGAGGCTCACGGTGCTCCTACAGCTGGGGCTGAAGAAGACAGGAATGAACCGTACACAGACGGACTTTCACTGGATACATTTTTCCCTATAGAAGAAAACCGTCCTTCTCGTATTCAAAGAACAAAGCAAGGAAAACGCTGAAAACCTACATGTGGTAACTCTTCGTTCTTGAACGGAGGTCACAAAAGCCAAGGATGACAGGCAAAGGTTTGGTCGCCTAATCTCAAATACAATGAACAATGTACAACATCTCACATCAGCTTCAAAACTTGCCAAGAGTTTTTCCTACACTTGTAGTAGCTGATGTCATTTCAAATAAGATAGAACATCATTGAATCTTTTATTCATTAAAAGTTACCACTCGGTCGTGACAAGATAATTCTGTCTGGGATAGTCTTTGGATCTTGCCAAAACCAAATCATTATTACAGAGTAGACAATTTATAATTAAGAAGAAAATGCTGTGAAGATAGCAAGGTTAACCTCTACAGATATAGTTAAACGACAATTAAGAGGCAGAAAGACGCAGCCCCAAGACCTTCTCAGTCCGTCACTTTTTCCATCAGAAGCTGCCATGGCCCTGACGGAGGCTCTGTCAATTCACACGCAGCAAATGCGAGCGGTGATCTTCACTCCGCAGATCAGGCGCTCAGATTAGTTTTCGTTCTCATCCTTATTGCATTTTAATATTAATGAGGATGTTCAGGTGTCACTGTTTGTCAAAATTACTACAATCTGAAGGGTGACTTTGGAGCAATGGCGGTTTCTTCCCAGCTCAAGCGTCAGGTCCGGGACTCTGTTCACACGACCCTCCTGATCAGACGCCCTCCTCTCCAGTGTCCACTCTGGTGTCCCACCCACCCCAAGCTCCCTCACCAGCCACCGTGCCCGGGTAGCTCTGCTTTCACCATGCCAGCTGCGGCCCTAGGCACCTTTGCTGGCGAAGATGGCGCCATCTGCTGCTCCAGAGTCTCCCCGTCTGTGCTTCTCTCTGGACGTGAACCTGAGCTCCTGTGAGTCAGGCCCTCTCCTGGTCAGTCTTGCATTTCCTTCAGGGGCTGCTGCAAGGGGACAGGAGGGTCCACAGCAGCAGCACCCAGTAAAATTGTAGGGGTGCTGCCAGGAGAAGATGGTGGAAGAGTGTGCCTCTGACGGGAAGAGAAAGCACACGGATCAGAGACTGCCAGTGCCTCCTTTTCAGAACTGCATTTCATTAAAAGTCCGAAGAACACCCAGCAGGGCCCTAGGTTCCACCTGCAGGTGCAGGAAGGTTGTTGGAGACATATTTGCCATTTGCACAGGCTCGCAGGCAGCTCCAGCCCTGCCCTATTTCCTCACTGAAGCACGCCTCAGGGAGCAGGTGTGCTGGGTGCACCTGGGGCTGCAGGTGCTACTGATTCCGAGGCGCCTGTGCCCTAGGTGGCATTTAGAGAGTTCTTCAGGGCTTCAGAATATGATAAAGACACTTTCAATGTGACAATCAGATAAAGACCACTTCCTCTACCTTGTGACTTTCATTTGACTTTATCTGGGCTGTGTCAGTAAATCAATTTGTGACATCCTTCAAATAGGATCCGTAAATAAACCAATACTTCCATCCCTGCTTCCAGGGGAGATGTTGTGGTAGAATGATAAACAAATGTCCTCTATCTAAGTGCTTAAAATATTCTTGCTGCAACCTTGGGCTAAGTTGTCTCAACAAACATGCCAATCGCTTGGGCACGTAACTCTATCAGTGATCAATAACTGAATGCATATTCTAAGATCGTTCCTGAAAACTAAGGCCAATTATCCTGGAAATCAAAGCCCTGGGAAAGGAATATAGAATCGACATCAAAGTCAAAGAAATATGCTGAACCTTCACTTAAAAGCAGCCTCTTGGGAAGCAAATGGTAAAAGATCCAGTTAAGAAACTTAGAACTCTGAGACTTTTTTTCTGTGCCCTTGGCCTTTGCAGCAGGCACCCTTGATTCTGTAACAGGCTGTGGTGAGATTCTTGGCAGCCTAACAGAGGAGATCTCTGTGTGACCTTGACCAATGGGTGGAACAGGAGATAGAGACTTTAATGCCCCTCATATGCTTTGGGGTGCTGAGGACAGAAGTTTTACCTTCCTATGGGTGATCGGATGGTGCTAGTTCTAGGGGAGGGTGGAGGTGGCTGAGGACAGCCAGGTGCAGAAGCTGGCACGAGGGGCACGTTGCTGCTGGACACAGCTCAGACAGACCATTGTACTATAGTCCACTAAATTCAACCTGACTCAATTCAGTAAACATCTTCCAAATGCATGGCAGAGGCTCCCAGGATGCCGGGGACCCCATCCCTGCCCCAAGAAGGTCACAGTCTTTTCAGAGGCAGCACAGCACCCAGAGAATGAACGCCCTTTGCAACTTGAGACAAAGGATCCCAGTGCCAGAAGTCACTGCACTGGCATGCGTACATACTCTTTCACTGAATTTACTACAATTCCACCTGAAAAAATTTCACTACACTTGCAGGGCTAAGACACGATTTAACCACCACTATCAAATCCCTTAGGTCCTCCCCAATTCTGTCATTCCCAGTGGGGCCCATGCTGGAAACCTGCACCCCTGGGGATGCAGCAGAAATGGCAGCTGTTGTGGGCTTGTCCAGGGGCATCTCTCGATTATTCTACTGGTGGGAGATCGAAAGGCAGAGGTGCCACGTGGGCAGCGCAGGGCAGAACAGGACAGCACTTCCCAGTGGGGCTGACCAGCTGGACCCACATAAGCTACGGACCACGTTGTTATTCCCAAACCAAGTCGTTTCTCTTTCCTTTTCTTTTTAAAAAATAAAAACCAAGAAAAGGATAAATCCATGTTTGTCTAGTTACCCACACCCTAAAACTTACACACTGAGCCACAATCAGACTAGGCAGGGTTTTTTTGTTTTTCTGTTGAAATGTCCTTAAGTAGGTTTCTGTTGTTGGCAATCAAACAGCGGAAATTGAATGAAAAACTCCTTACATTTGTGATCTGATCATATCCTGAACAAGACTGACCAGCAACTCAAAATCAAGTAAGAAAAGTATTTGTGTCAGTGCACGACGTTCCTCTTGTGCCCAGAATAAAGTCAGGGCTTTTCCGACAGACAGCCGAGCTCCTGATTGACTGCACAACACCTCGCTGTGTAAGTTCCGACGCGCGAGGAAGGGGTTCGGCCGTGGGAAGCATTCTCATCAGCTACCCTTGCTCTGAGCACAATCACTGCCTCCCATCTGGAAGTCACACCGTAGCCCCATGGGCAGCACAGAGACACACACACACACACACAGACTCTGCCCTGTGCCAGAGCCTTCCAGGAGTCCAGGAAAAATATCTTGACCATCCTGAGAGACTCTGGGGGTTTCCCTGAGAATGTAACAAGAGTCCCTATACAGGGGGCCATCGCTCTGGGCTTGGGAAAAGCCAGACTGTCCATCTCAACTGTCCTTACAGCCCACACGCAGAGGGGCAGGGGGTCCTACCACAGGACCCTGGACTGGCGCTCCTTTCCCCACCCCCACTTAACAGCCTGGCCTCAGTGTGAGACCCCGGCCCAAAAGAGGCCTTGGGGACAACCCCAGTGCACCCAGTGGATGCTCATGGGATGTTTGGTGAACGGATTAGATGACTAAACAAATGCATGAATGAATGAACGGTGGGCCAGGCTGAAACAGGCAAACCATCAGAGAGCCACGGGATGGCACATCTGTGTCCTTGGCTCCGCTTCCTTTGTGCCAGCTCCGGCTACTAGAGGTGAATCTTATAGAGGACCCTGGACATTTAGTACTTTAGAGAAACAAGAAAAACCCGGAGCCATGTCCAGTCCTGACTGCTCACTCCCAGTTATAGGCCTCCTGGAGGTGGAGGACAAGCAGGGGTGAGAGGGGGTTGGCCGCGTCGTAAGAGCAGCCCCAAGCGGAGGCCTTCTGCGCATGGGCATCAGGTGACATGCTTTCTTTCTCTTTTGTCGTCATACAACCCTGTGAGGCAGCTGTTGCCATTTTCACTCTCTCAGCTGGAGAAACTGAGGCCCTGAAAGGCCAGGCAATGGGCCCAAGGTCATGCAGAGAGCAAGGGTCAGAGCTGGGATTAGAAGCCAGACTTCTCAGAGTCTGAAGGTCCTGCCTGAACCACTGCACAGTCCTGCCTGGAGCTGGCAGCAGAGGTGGGGCCCAGGGACCAGGAGAAGACCCCCAAAGCCTGAGGTGAAACACACCCTCGCTTATGACCTGCTAGAGTCCTTGACTCTAATGTGGTGTCTCCCTTGTGCAGTGTGTACGTTAAATCGGTCATGTCTGTAGATGTGCATGTGTGCACGCGTGCGTGCGCGTGTGTGTGTGTGAGAAAGAGAGAGAGAGAAAGAGAGAACAAACCAGAGAAAGAGACGGGGCGTTGGAGTGGAGCCCAGGGCTCAGCACTGCCCCCCAGGCAGAGAAGCCCCTATTTCCCAGCAGTCCTGGGGTTCAACTTCTGCCATCTCCCGAGGGGGCCGGTCTGGGAGTACTGGACAGGGGGCAGCTTTAGGCTTAAACAGAGAAGAGTGAGGGTCCCTAATTGCAGACGAGATGGGGGCTGTGGTGGGGCCTGTCCTCCGCTCCTCCCAGACGCGCCTCACTGGGCAGCAGCTGTCAGCACAGGCTTGGCCAGCGCCGGAGTCCTCCCTGCTCGACTTCTGGGAGTAGCAGAAAAATCTGTACCGTCAAAGCTGCATGAGTACGATTGTGGCCGGGTCAATGAGACTTATTTTGATTGGATCACGAGACAGGAATTTCAGAGGCAGGATGACACAGATCGGTATGACGACAGTGACTTGTCTGACTTGCAGCTGGAGAGCTCGGTGCAGATGCCACCGACCCACTTGCCTGTTTGCAAGTTGCCCTGGAAGACCGACCGGAGCTGGCAGGAAGCAGCATCAGGGAGCTGGAATGAAGCTTCCCGTCCAGCTGCAGCCCAGGAGGGAAGTGCCCGTGCAACTTAGATATGTGCTTTCAACAGGACACATCCAAGAAGTCACACTCATGCCCCCCTCCCCAGAGCTCCTTCCACCTCCAGCCACACTCCCTTCATATGCCCCCTGAAGGTGTCCACTCTCAGTCTGCGGTGTGGACTGGGGAGGGCAGACGCTGGATCTGCCAGTGAGTCGTGGGCATGTAGCCCACTGACTTTCTGCCAGGTCCTCACGGGAGGCCCTGTGGGCCCCTGCCCAGTGTTTCATCCGTCAGATGTCCTTGCCCACGGTGCAGACCTGGTGAAGCAAGGCGGGTAGGGCGCCCTCTGAAGCCCACTTCAGGCCTCTGAGAAGTTCGCTTTGTCAAAGGTCACCCAGCATCTGATCCAGGTGTGGAATGATGGGGTGACCCACCTCCCCACCCCAGTCCCTGGCTTGTCCCCCTTTAGCCCCCACCCCCCTACAGCATTTAGAGTGGAACTACTCTGCACGATACTACACTGTCCTTACTCATTTACCCAAATCCGCAGGCTGCAACACCAGGGGCGAACCCCAGTGTAAACCACGGACTGTGGTGATAACTGTGTGTCAGTGCAGGTTCCTCATTGTCACAAACGTCCCACTCGGTGCGGGATGTTGACAGCGGGGAGGCTGGGTGTGTGCAGCAGGGGTATATGGGAACTGTCTGTTTCTTTTTTTTTTTCTTTTCTTTTCTTTTTTTTTTTTCTTTTTGTCTTTTTCCATGTCCGGCAACGGATCGCAACCCTCAGTGTTGCCCCCATACCGGACCGGGGACCGGCAACGGGATTGCAACCCTCAGTGTTGCTCCCGCGCCTCGCTCAGCCAGTGAGCGGGAACCGGTCCGTATGTGGGATCCGAACCCTCGGGTGGGAGCGCCACCGCGCTTCCCAAGTGGCGCACTATCCAGTGCGCCACCGGGCCGGCCCGGAACTGTCTGTTTCTTCCACTCAGTTTTGCTGGGAACCTAAAACTACTCTAAAAAATAAAGTCTATTAAAAAACAAACATCTCACCACATTCCCGCTACCCGCTGAGTTGAACTCAGGTTCCTCCTTGAAGCCAGCTTGGTCAGCGGCCCTGGCTACCTTTCCAGCCCCCAAAAGACACCTGCTGCCCCTGCCCCAGCAGACGTGCCAGGCTTCTCACCCCTGTGCATCTATAGCTTCCCAGCTCTTCATTTGTCGAACGCCCTCCCCACCTGCTCCACCAAACGCCTCTCGATCCAGCCCCTCTCTGACCCATGCCAGCTTCTCCAGGAACCTGCATCCCTCAGCAACATGGGTTCCCTGTATCCAAATAACCATCTACTCACGTCCGTCCAGCCGGGTCCACCCCACTAGACTGACTCGCCTGCCCCCCAGCTGCGTTCTGAGCCCGCCTCAGCTCTGCAGTGTCACTCGCATACAGGAGGTGCTCAATGCGTGTGCATGGACAGGTCTGCCTGACATATCTTCTTGCACGTGCATTATCCTCCACCCACATTTCCTCAACGCTCCAAGAGTAAAGGAGGAACAGGAAGGACTTCACCCAGTCCCTGTGGGTTTGGTCCAGGGAAAAGGAAGACCAGACCCCAGCTGGCATGGGCTCCTCGGCAGCATCAGGTGTCCCCATCAGGAAGACATCAAAGCTGCTGTGCCCCTGCCACTCAGGTCTGAACAAGTGAACACAATCCTCTAATCTGTGTGTGAAAAGAAGACCAAAAACACCAGTAAATTCAAAATGGTGGCATCTCAGGGGCCACTGGGTGGGCAGCCATTTGGTGGGATGGAGACCTTTCCACCTGTCCCTCCGGCCCCATCACACCACATAGGCAGCTGGTTGCAAGGAATGTGTTTCTCCACCTGGGGGCTGAGGATCCCAGGACATCAATACAAGGGTACAAATTCACTCTAACACAGAAGTCACAGATTGGAGCCGGCTGACCAAGTGTGACCCAGAAACCCTAGGTTTGACCTTCACTGTATTTTGGAAGTTTTTTTTTCTTTTTAAAAAAGGTGTGACTACATAAAGTAAAATGCACAGACCTGAAGCCCATGGCCTGATGAGCTTTGACATGTGTATAGACCCCTATATAATCCACACCCGCATCCAGAGGAGAAGCATTTGCCATTACCCTAGAAGCCTCTTGTCCCTTTCCAGGCTTCCTCCCCACCCATGCCCAGGGAAGCAAGCGCTCAGTGTCGCCTGTTCTTGAGCTTCCTGCAGATGGAACCATCCGGCATGTGCCCTTTTGTGCCAGCTTCTTTAGGTCAACAGGTGCGAGGCTCTTCCGCATTGTTGGGGGCATCGGGCGCCAGTTCTTTGTGCTGCTGAACGGGGTTCCGTCGCGTGAGTGTCCCGCAGCTTGCTGACCCGTTTTGTTTTCTTGATTCACCTGTGGGTTGTTTCCAATCCTTTTGCTCTTATGAACTGAGCTGCCATGAACACTTGAGTGCGGTCTTTGTGTAGACAAATGTTTCTCATGTATTTGGGGTTAATGCCTGTAAGTGGAATTGTTGGGTTCATGGAGTAGGTGTATGCTTAGACTTTTAAAGGTTTTAAATCAGTTTGAAATATTTGAAAGTGGGGGAAGTTTGCACGGAAGTCCGGAGATCTGGCTTTTCTTGGGAAGACCAGCTGTGGCCTGTGTAACCTTATGGCTGGTCCCTGAGCTTGCAGTGACAAAGTGCCCGCACTCCATCCATTCCCAGCTGTGTCATCCCCCCCACCCCGTTCCTTCCTCACACAGCCTGGGGCTGCCAGCCTGCTCACTCAGAACTCCAAGAAGCCAATTTAAAATTGGGGTCAGGACAGGGGAAAGCCTGATTTCCTTTTTCCTGACTCAAAGCAACAAGTCTTAGTAACTTCAAGTAAAATGCTTCTTTTTCAGGCCCCCACTATTCAGAGTTGTGGGAGGATTTTAATTTGCTTTGGTCTTCCATAATATGCTGCAGATACACAGATTTTAATCTTCTTTTATTAAAAATAAATCCACCCTCCTTGCTTGGGTCTCTTGTGTAAATACCTAATTAGGGCAGAAGCTTGGCCTAGCACGACAGAGATGTGTCAATGTCTCTCAAGAAGGAAACGATTTCAAAGAACTTCCCCCATCTTCTGAAGAATGTTAATTGGGCCAAACCATTAACATGAATTATTTATAACTGCTACTCCTGTTATTTGGGAGAAACATGTCCCCAAATTGCAACTAAGGAAAGAACTCTCCATGTTATGTAGCTTGGAGAAGCTGCTTTAGAACCTCTTGGACACCCCAACCAGGAGGGACGCACAACCTTATTTGTGCCTGGCGGGGCCATGTGGGGCTGGGCCCTGCCCCAGCCGGGATCCACTTCATACTTGCTAGGGTGGCACATCTCAGGCTTCACTGGCCAATCTGTGGGTGTGAGGGCAGCTTCAGTCGACCTGTAGTTTGAATGCTCCCCACAAAACGATGGAAACGGATGTCCCAGGGCCTGTTGGGTGCTACCAGCACTGTGCTGAGCCATCTCTGAGCCCCTCATCTAATGCTCAGCCAATCAGGGCAGGAGGAATCAGGATCCTCTTCTAGAGCTGGGATGGCCATAATCAGGGAAGCCAAGGCGATTTGGGCCAAGGCACATATCCAGAGAGCGGCAAAAGCAGGGTCACATTCAGGTAAGCCCCTGGTAGCTTCCTTCCTTCCTTCAGCTATTTACTGGTACCTACTTGTGTTCAAAGATGAACATAAACATAACCCTGCTCTCAGGGACCTCCCTTTACACACTTAGTCGGTTCAGGATGCTATAACAAGATACTTTAGACTGGCTGGCTTATAAGCAACAGAAATTTCTCACAGTTCCAGAGGCTGGGAAGTCCGAGACCAAGGCACCAGCAGATTCAGGATCTGGTGAGCGCCCACTTTCTGGTTCACAGTTGGAGTCTTCTTGCTGTGTTCTCACATGGTGGAAGGGGCCAGGCAGCTCTCTGGGGCCTATTTTATAAGAACATTAATCCCACTCACGAGGGCTCCGCCCCATGACCTAATCACTTTCCAGAGGCCTTATAACACCAGCATATTGGTGATTAGGCTTCGGCACTTGAAGTGGGGGTGGGGTGGGGCACAAACATTCAGACCACAGCACACACCTTCTTTGTCTACTACGGGACTGTTTATAGGACTGTTTTTCTTAACAGGCTCAGCCCCTTAATGTTGCCTTCTGCCAAACTCCTTTCTACCACCAACCCCAGTGGCGCTCAAAAATGGGATTCTCCCCCCATTTCTAGATAATCCCAACAGGTTTCCTAATAGAGTTCCTACCTGCTATTTGTTTTGACTACACAAACTGAGATCTGTGGAGCAATTCTGTTTCCTCTACTCACAGTTTTGCGGGAGAATATTCTCTTTGTCCCCCTTGATCCGGCTAACTGATTAGTTTCCATTTGGTAGGATGACATATTTTAAGTAATATGGTTCTAAGGTTACATTTTTCTTTATTGATGCTCTGTTGGTAAACTACAATCAACACAACATAATTATAAAAAATCATAACAGCAGCACAGCAGTAAACCAAAAAGCTACCCTTTGGGAATATTAATAAATAAATACTCTTCTCTTTAATAGAAAATTCATGCCAATTTCATAAAATGGTTTGCTCTCACACTGGGAAACATTACAGTGCTCGTGAATTTTTAAAGAAACACTGATTTTAGCATGACCAGGAGCCAGTAATGGAAATTTGTTTACTTGTTCATTTGTCCAACAAAAATTTACTGAGTGCCTTCTGGACACAAAGCATGGAAGAGGACTTGTTTAAGTGACAAGATTAGACAAGCTTGCTGCCTTCGAGGGATTTCTCCTCTAACTGGGAGACCACACTGCCCTGAAAAGGACTGTAGTGGGTTCAAGGTGGGGGTGTGGAGAGATCCTGGTGACAACCATTTGAAAGTTTTCTTGACTCCTTGCATTCTCATACATGTACTCGGTGCTGGAGATGATGCAGGGACTAAGCCCCCATCTCTGCCCTTGTGAAACTCCCACGGGCAGGAAATGATGCCTCTTCCAAGCTAGTAAGTAGCAGGTGCACCTTGATAACTTCCAAGCTGAACAGAAACCCAGGTAGTCAACAGCATGGCTGTCGGAGAAAGCTGAGGTCGGGGTCCTTTGCTGTTGCTGCCTTGGTGAGGAGCTTTGCTTGGGGCTTTTCAGCAAAGCAGGAATAGAAGGTAACACTGGATATTTTAACTGTTTGGGTGCATGGGTCTGATCTAACACGCAGAGGGCAAGGAGAAGTTTGGTTTATCGTCCAGGAAGCTGCTGGAGTCCTGAGTGGCCATGAGGTCAGAGCTGTCCTAGAGAAATCACCCTTGCAACTCCCTGGGAGGCCCCGGAAGCAGCGGGCACGCTCGAAGGGCCCCGACACGGGAAATGGGGGGCCTGGCTTCCACCCCGGCTCTCTATCTTGCCACCCTGAACAAGTCGCTTGTCTTCTGGAGACCCTTTCCTCCTCTGTGGTCTGGGGGCACAGTTCTCACCCTCAGGATGGGTGGTGACGCAGGGGGACTCTGGCTCAGGCCACATCCCATGTGTTCAGGGAGCTGCCTCTGCTTAGCACTGGCACGTTTGAGGCACCCAGTTACTGAGCGCCTTCTCCGGCTGGGCACTAATTGTGGTGCCCGGTGGGAGTTCAAGGGGAGCCGCAGGACCCTCACAGCCCAATGGGGCAGACCCTTAATAACAAGCGTGGTTAGTGTCAAGAGGAGGAAGCATAGAGTGACAGGAGTGTCCAAGAAGGGGATTTAAAGTGATGAAGATATAATAATGTCACGTTTTATTTTACGGGTTCAATTTAGCTCCTGAACTCGGAAGCATCAGGGGGATGCAGGCGGGTCGGGGCAGGGTGGGCTCCTGTCTCAGCGCATGCGCCGCTTTTAAAACCCGGTGCGATGTCGGAGGTGGCCGGAAGGT
Organism: Galeopterus variegatus; assembly: GCF_000696425.1. Lineage (NCBI taxonomy): Eukaryota > Metazoa > Chordata > Mammalia > Dermoptera > Cynocephalidae > Galeopterus > Galeopterus variegatus. The sequence continues at coordinate 50,214 of NW_007735415.1, read as the reverse complement.
GGCGCCGTCGGGAAGCCACAGAAACTTCCAGCGCGCTGCTGCCTGGTGCTCCAGACCCGGGCCAGACCCTCCTGCAAGGCCACGCTTCCACCCAACCAGCGTCTTTCCGGGATCACTCCATATACATGGTTTCTGGTACTTGCACTGCCCCCCCACATAACGACGACACCAATGCCAGGATAAATTTGCTCTCAAACCATTCTTTTCCCTCCATTCACTCACTGTGTTGAAGTGATTGGTAACTAGCATTATGAGATGCATCTGAATTCTCCCGAATAGAAGCCCCCACACTCGTTTGCCAGCCTGGAATTCTATTTTATAATCTGTGGATCCTTTATCTCTACCTCAGTCAAGAAATTTAACACCTGAATGGAATTTTCTTGCCTGAAATGAGAGAGAGAGAAATTATTCATCAATTATTCCATGTGCAGGAAATTGGCTTTCTTCCCACAGCATCGATTCTTCCATACATATTAAAATTAATTGTCCTGGAGACTGTAACTCAAAGTATGTACAAACTGAGCGCTGTATGAAGGGCAGAGGTGAGAATCCACGAATACTGGAAGCTCTGGGACGCTTGCCTCTTACCTGCCTAATGCATCCGGTATCTGCTATTTAACAAACCAACTGAGGGCAGCTGCTAGGTTTCAATGTTTGTCTGGGGAGCCAAAGTTAGGGAGAAAGGAGGAGAGAGAAAGAGGCAGGGAGGCAGGGCGGAGGAGAGGGGCCCGTGGGGAGAAAGGAGACCAGGCTTGGTTGGGGACCGCATAATCTCTTCACTGATGCGGTGACAATGCCTGTGCCCAGTGATGGGAGCAGCTTTCTCATTTCTCAGTGAAGGAAAAAGGTCAGTTCCCCCAACCAAGCTGTTCTCTGCTCTCTTTGGCGGAGGCTGGGCATACCTACCACGAGAACCCGGCTTTACAGGCCCTTGGCTCTGCCATTTTTCTAAGTGTGGGGCTTGGGCAAGTTGTGTCACTTGTAGAATGGGGAGCAAACTCTGGTGTGAGGACAAAGGAGGCCATGAAAGAGCAGGGCCAGCCATGCAGAAGTGCCACAAGCCACAAGCCCACTAGGTCACATTGGCTGGACCGGCTGGGGTAGCGTGGCCTGGCCCACAAGAGCAGAGGGCCTGGCAGCTAAGTGCTGCCCAGAAGGACTTGCAGAATGAGTGAGTGAGGGAATGAATGAACGAATGACTCTCCTCACTGTGGCCTGTTCTGTAAACACAGTGACCACACGCCCGTTTGCCCTGGACCGCCTCAGCTCACCCCTGTTGTGCAGCATAATTATCAGTCATCCCCCTTCTCTGCCAAAAGCATCAGGGCTTGGAGGATCCATCATACACCCCCTGGCTACGAGCCGTGGAGGGAGGCGAGGTCGGCACACCAAGACAAGAGAGAAATGTTGTCGTCTCAGTACGAAACCCTGCTGAGCAGTCGTGTGCTGAATAAATCCCCCCACTTTGTTAATGACATCTATTTAAATGATTAAGGAATCGGGGAATGTTAAGTTTTGAAACCCAAAATTGTTGAATTCTTTTCAGCATGCTTCAAACCACACCTGCTCTCCCAGTATCAGGGACACTGGAAAGAGCCTGGGTCACAAGATGACCTGAGCTCCAGACTGACCATTAGCTGTGTGGCTGTGGGCCGGCTCTTTCCCTCTCTGAGTCTGCAAAATGAGCACAATGACCTCCCTGTACTCTGGGGAAGGTCCGTAAGGTAAGAAAAAAGCCAGTGACAGTGCCCGGTGCATGGGAGGCTCTGGAGCACTGATCGAAGGGGACAATCAGGACCACCCCTCCCCTTCCCCCCACTTGTTCACCAACTCCAGAAAACATCTCTGACTGCTCCAAAGAAACCAAACAGTCAGCCTACCTGCTGTTGATGTTTACCCTTCCCAGAATGAAAATAAACACTTTAAAATATGTTTGGCTTAAAGGCAACCTGAGGAAAAGGCAACAGATTCAATTTAGTTCTCTTATTCTACCCAGGCATTGCAAGAAGAAAATCTAAGGGAGAACTCAGTTTTTAGTGCCAAAGACAGACACCCCCAGAACTAGCAGGCTGCTGGACACTGAGGCCCTGCCTGGACACTAGGGGAAGGGGTCCTTCCGTAGGCCTGTGGGGATGAGACTGTGCTTAGCAGAGGTGACATTGCAGCAGGGCCTCTGGCAGTGAGTTGCTAACCAGCCCAGACCAAGAAGGCTCACTCCTGGTAGGATCTGCAGAGGACACACAAAGCGTCCCAGTCTCAGCCAGACCAGAGACCTCTCTTCTCCAACTCTGTGTCACCTCTGGGGCTTAGCACTGCCCACCGAGCTCACACAGGTTTGTTGACTGATTTGCTGACTGGGTCTATGAGTGACATGGGGAGCAGAGAGCCATGGAAGCACGCAGGTGCAGCCCAGATGCCCCGTGCCTTTGGTAGCATTTATGTGGCTTATCTGCTTTTGAGAAAGGGCCAGAATCTTCTAGCCTCTGCTCCTGTATCTCCTCCTCCACATACCCTGACTTCTGGCCAGTGGCAAGAGTCAGGACAGAAGGTCCTGTGAAGATGTGACCCCAGCCTGTAGGAGCCGAGAAGGAACAGGTGTGGGTTCCTTCCCATGCCACAGCAAGAGGAGGGGTGCTCATGCACCACTAGCCTGGCTGCCTGTCTCCCAGGGAATACCACCCCCCAGTCCAGCGTCCCCCGGCCTACTGGGAAAGGGGGGACACTGATCATCTGCATTCAGAGGCTATAAGACTGGGTTATGGGGCCTTAACATCTCTTAAAATTCCCTGGTACTGAAAACTTTGCACTCTGCAGGCACACGCAACACGGAGCCTCCTGTGTCTCCCCAGGTGCGAGAGAAGCCTTCCTACCGGGGAAGCTGCCTACCAACCCCCCTTGCAAGTCCATTGAGCTGTGGTGGGGAGGCAAGCTCCGGGTTCCATTCCTAAGTCAGCATCAGGATTCAGCAAGGTTTCCCTATGTGGGAATTAGGTACGCAGGCAGAATATGCCCCTTATTTGAGAGACAATCACATGCAGAAGCAGGGCGAGTTGTGCAGATGAGTGAAAGGCAAAGACGCTGATGCTGCTGTTACAACAGTAACGTGTACACGGAGCTTCCTCTTTACACGGACACACATTTGGTCCCACAGCAGCTCTCTGAGACAGCACAAGACCCTCACGGCACCTGCTTTACCTCTGAGGACATGGAGGATCAGAGAGGTTAAGTAACCTGCCCAAGGCCGCTCAGCCGGTAAAATGGCAGAGCCCAAATCCAAACGGAGGCCGTCGAAGCAACCAGACTTTAGAAATCCACATCCTCCAATCATAGCTCATCAGACTTGGGAGTTACTTTGAAACATTATAAGATTTTATCAGGATGAGCACGGGGAGCGTGGGACTCTATCTAAACAGACAGAGTTTGAGAATCCACGAATACTGGAAGCTAAAACATGCTAGACATGTTTTTCAGGACAAATGGACACACATTTTGTAAATTCTAAAAATTCACTGAAAATATTTACTTTAACTCTTCCCTCCACCCCCCAAAATATCCACGGATTATTTTGGCACTGACAGATGTTAGCATTTTGTGGGTTTTGGATTCTAAACACTCTGCTCAGAACTTCATTTTAATTCTGGCCTACCTGGAACCTCGCATCATTAAAGCAGGTGCTTAATAAATATTTGTTCGAAGAATGAATGAAAGAGCCAAAAAGTTTACAACAAATGGCCCAAGCTGGGCTTAATTTTTCCCCAGCCAATGTCTCTGTAAACACCCAGCTGCGTCCCTCAAATATTTACCAATATGGAGTCACAGAATTTTATGCCTTTTGAGAGAATTCCTTGGTATGTTACCAAAAAATAAAAAAGAGGAAGAGAAGAAACTTGAAAGGAAATGAATGTCACATGTCACAATCGGCTGGAAAGTCAGGTAACAGGAAAGTGGGAAATCAGCTTCGAGACTTGCAGTTGATTCGGTGTGTTCAGAAACGTTCAGGTCAAGCGAGGTTGGCCTCTGTAAGTGGTGAAGCTGGACCTGAGCTGTATCAAACTTCGGAGTCTCTTTTAAGCAAAGAGTGTCCTTTTATTTCAAATTCAGTGCAGAAGAGGAGGTTGGAGGGCTAGAGAGAACATTTTATGGCAGAGCCATGGCACAAATACTTTTTTCTGATGAAAAAGGGTCTTTCACTGGGTTTGACACAGTCTCGGGGGCCCAGGTGGGACCCTTCGATCATCCCAGCCCACGTTTTCTTCATTTTTCTTGTCCACCCAAATGTTTGCTCATCTCCCTCCTGCTGCATGCCAGGCCTGGCAGAGTAAGGCAGACAGAAATAAAGGACGCGATCCCTGCTCTCAGATGGCTCCCAGGTCCACGTGGGTAAGTTTTCAGGAAAGATGTAACTGTACTAAGACAGCATAAATATCGCTTGATCTCTCATTTTTGGTCAGAAAACAAGTAAAACAAAATTTAGCAAGGTTGAGACTGTAAACCTCCTGGATTCTATTTAGTTCAGACAGGAGGAAACAGACCTAAACTAAGCAGTGACTTTTTTTTTTTTTTTTTTTCCATGTCCGGCAACGGATTGCAACCCTCAGTGTTGCCCCCGTACCGGACTGGGGACCGGCAACGGGATCGCAAACCTCGGTGTCGCTCCCGCGCCTCGCTCAGCCAGTGAGCGGGAACCGGTCCGTATGTGGGCTCCGAACCCTCGGGCGGGAACGCCGCCACGCTTCCCAAGCGGCGCCCCATCCAGCGCCCCACCCGGCCCGCCCTCAGCAGGGACTTTT
>NW_007735415.1:33292-44523 GCF_000696425.1 Galeopterus variegatus | reverse complement strand
CAGTGTTGCCCCCGTACCGGGCCGGGGACCGGCAACGGGATTGCAACCCTCAGCGTCGCCCCCATGCCTCGCTCAGCCAGTGAGCGGGAACCGGTCCGTATGTGGGCTCCGAACCCTCGGGCGGGAACGCCGCCACGCTTCCCAAGCGGCGCACTATCCAGTGCGCCACCGGGCCGGCCCTAAGCAGTGACTTTTAAGTCAACATTAGTTAAGTACCTAAAAAGCACCTAGAAGTTGATTATGTGTAAAATTCTTGTGCTCTGATTCAGCCTTGCCTGTGAGAACCCGCTTCCTCCTCGGTCTGTGAAATTGCCCAGGGACGCGGGGGGTGCCGACTCCCACTGAGCTCAGAACTTTAGAGTGAAGGTGCATGCTCTAGGCTGGTCCTACAAATCCCAGTCGTTCAGTAATGCCTCCAACGCCTTCGGTGGAAAAGGACAGGCAGCCAGCCCGCAAAAGATGCCGTACCGGGGGTTGACTGTGTCCCACAAAATTCATGTCTACCTGGAGCCTCAGAAAGTGATCCTATGTGGAAATAGGGTCTCTGCAGATGTAATTAGTTAAGATGAGGTCATAATGAATTAGGGTGGACCCTAAATCCAATGACTGGTGTCTTTGTAAGAAGAAGAGGGACACACACAGTGGAACAGAACACACAGGGGAAAAGGCAGAGACAGAGACTGAAGTGATGCAGGCACACGCCGAGGAACAACCAGGACTGCTGCGATCCGAGGCAGCTGGAAGAGGCAGGAGAGACCCTTCCCTCGAGCTCTCAAAGGCCGCGTGCCCCGCTGGTCCCTTGCCTTCAGACTTCTGGCCTCCAGAACCGTGACAGAATACATTTCTATTGTTTTAAGCCTTAAGTTTGTGGTGATTTTTACAGCAGCCAAAGGAAACTAACACAGATGCTGAAGTGCTCGTTCCCTGCCCAACCCTCTTCATCAGCCATGGATCCCTCCAGATCCCTCCAGACCTTCCTTCCTCCTTGGGTCTCATGTCCACCACCGAGTCCTGCCACGTTCTTCTCTCAGTCACCTTTGCACCTGTCCCTTCTTCCTCCTCTTCAGCCCCAAAGCCCAGGCCTCCTTTAGCTCACAGGGTGGTTGGGAGGATGAAGTGGGGGGTAGTGAGGAACAGAGCCCAGCACAGCTTCTGGAACATACCGAGGAGTCACAGCGGCGCCCGCTGCTCTCGGGGCCCACCTGCGCAGCGTCTTCCACCCACCCTGCACCCCGTCTCAGGACGGATGGTCCCCAGGCAGCCGGTCTCACAAACTTTGTCGTATGTTCACTCTTTTCTTTTAATCAAGTACATTTACATTAAAAGGAAACCCTTTGTTATCGGCGTACATGGGAAAACCAGTATCACTAGCCATATGTAGAGATGATGTTAACCAGTTCAGGGAAGATGGAGTTGAAAGATGGGCTACGGAATTCTTCAGGAACCCTGGCCCTGTGGAAAGCTCTTGGGCTAACAGCTGCTCCCTCTTTGTTAAAAAGCTAGGTTAGCAAGTGTTAGACATGTGTGCAAAGCACACTGGCACCGAGCTGAGCCTTTCTCTTTGAGTGTCAGAAAGACTGGAAGGGAATGAACAGAGGAAGAACTTTCTCCTTTATGATTCAATGTTTTTCACTGTTGTGCTCAGTTTCCACCTAAAATCACCTCAAGACTTTTGTGCATCAAAAGTCACTATCAAGAAAGTGAAAAGACAACCTACGAAATGGGAAAACATATTTGCAAATCATATGTCTGACAAGGTTATAGGATCCAGCATATATAAAGTACTCTTACAACTCAACAACAAAAAAGACAAACAATCCAGCTTAAAAAATGGGCAAAGGACTTGAATAGACATTTTTCCAAAGAAGACATAGAAATAGCCAACAAGCACAGGAAAAGATGCACCTTCACTAATCCTTAGAGGTGAAACCAAACCACAATGTTACAGCACTTCACACCTACTAGGATGGCTGTGATCTAGGGAAAAGAGGAAATTCCACAAGTGCTGGTGAGGATGTAGAAGAGTCGGATCGCTCTCTCATACGGTGCTGGTAGAAATTAAAATGGTGTGGCCACTGGGACAAGTTTGGTGGTTCCCCAAAATTCAAATGTAGAATTATGTTTAAATTCCATTGCTAGGTATATACCCCAAAGAACTGAAAACAGGTGTTCAAACAAAAACTTGTACATGAATATTCATAGCAGCACTATTCACAATAGCCAAAAGCAGAAAAAAACTTAAATGTCCATTGCTGATGAATGGATAAACAAAATGTGGTAAATCCATACAATGGGATATTATTCGGCCTAAAAAGGGAATGAAGGATCGATACATGCTACAGCACAGATGAACTTCCAAACACATTGCTCACTGGAAGAAGACAGACACAAAAGTCACATACTGCATGACTCCACTTATGTAAAAGATCCAGACTCTGTAAATCAACAGACATGGAACAAGCAGATTGGTGGTTGCCGGGGACAGGGAGGAGGCAGGATGGAGATGGATGGCTTCGTGGGAAGGGGGTTTCCTTTCAGAGTGATGAGGATACACTGGAACTAGGTAGTGGCGACAGGTGCACAACACTGTGAATGTACTAAGCGCCACTGAACTGTACACTTTAAAACAGCTAATTTATTTATTTTTTTTGACCGGTAAGGGGATCGCAACCCTTGGCTTGGTGTCGTCTGCACCACGCTCAGCCAGTGAGCGCACCGGCCATCCCTATATAGGATCCGAACCCTCAGCCTCGGTGCTTTCAGCACCACACTCTCCCGACTGAGCCATGGGGCCGGCTCTAAAACAGCTAATTTATTTATTTTTTTTGACCGGTAAGGGGATCGCAACCCTTGGCTTGGTGTCGTCTGCACCACGCTCAGCCAGTGAGCGCACCGGCCATCCCTATATAGGATCCGAACCCTCAGCCTCGGTGCTTTCAGCACCACACTCTCCCGAGTGAGCCATGGGGCCGGCCCTAAAACAGCTAATTTTTGTTATATAAATTTTACCTTAATAAAGACAAATCATCCCGGGACCAACACTCACTGTGTTTTGGGATGAAGGGCATCCTGTCAGCCTGGCAGACACGATCCTAATGGATAATAACATTTTAAAAAATGGCAACATTGTGTTTAATGACAGCATTTGTCCAGAGCTGTGCCCTGTGCTGCTGCATTTACATCACTGACTCATTCAACCCGCACAGCAATAGGAGCTTGGGGCCGTGATTACCCTCACTCCACAGATAAGGAGACTGAGGCATAAAGCTGAGTCAAAAGCACAGCGTCCTCTCTGTGGAGCAGGCAGATGCTGCGGGCTGGGCGGGCCGGGTGTCAGGAATGCTGACACAGATGGGATATCCCACTGGGCACCGACAGGCCTCTGCAAAGCCCTCCAGTCTCTAAACTTTGTCCTCTTCCGCATCAATCATTTCTCTTATTAAACAGTAGTCTTACGTTCTGCAGGTCCCATTGTGCTAAATTACATGGTGAGCATGTATAGCAAATTACACTCATTATTAGAAGTTATACGGCAACATTTATACTAATTAAGTTGGGTCTCATTTCTTTAGCTCTAATTTTAAACACTGGCAGAATTCCAGAGCCTTATGTCCGTGTGTGAACAGCCACAAATGGATGGAGGAAGATGTGCTTTTAATTTTCTAGCTATTTAAGATTGTTTTACACTTAAAAACTGCTTACTTGTCAGTATTATGCTTTTCTTGTTTTCTTTTTCCTTTTTAAAAAAACACTATTATCAGGATGAATCAACAGAGTATAGTTTTAAAATAAGAGTTATACAGCATGCCTTTAAAATATACCGCTAATATTTTTTAATGTATTAGAAAACCTCGTTTTTAAAAGTTTGTTTTCACAAAGCACAATTGACTTAAAAATTGTTTTTCCCAAAGAAATAAAAAATGACTGCCATCCAGTGTAATTAGGAGACCACAAAGAAAGACATGCAAACAACAATGGTGATCGCTGTGCTCTGTGGGGCCTGCGCACGTGTGGGCGGCATTTCTAGTGCTTTGCAATAATCATCTCATCTACACCTCTCAGTCACCCAGCGAGAAAGGTACTGCCTTACAGAGGCCAAGTCACCTCCCATGGTCTCTTAGCAAGGACATCAAAAGCTAGGATTTGAAGCCAGTGTCTGATCCAAAGCCCCCTCCACTTTTTAGTACTTCCAACAACGTAGCTGTGCATGCGTGCAGGTAGAGAGACAAAACACATCACAAATAAGACATATTGCTCCCTAATGCTGCTACGCAAACTGAAGTTGTGTTACTCCTCAATTCAGTTTCACCCACTCAGAAATGACTGCTTGAGCATGTGCCATGTGCCACGCAGAATTCCAGGAGCTGGGAAGACGGTAAGCAAAAGGAAGCCCTGGCCCTCCTGTGGCCATGGTTCTGATGCCATCAGCTCTTCCTGCCAGTTCAGGCACTGCCGTGTGTGTCCTTCTTGGCACCTGTTTCTGATCGCTAGGGACCCTGGAAGCAGAGGGTGATCCCTGCTACCGACATTTTCCTGAAGAGCATTGTCTCACCCACCCTCTTCCCTGGGCAGCTCTCCTGCAGGTGACCAACTTTGTACAGCCCCCCTGGAAACACCCTGTCCTCACACCCTTCCTCTTGACTTGCTGCCCCTCAGATCCCCACAGCACAGGGAGGTCGCAGCAAAAATAGGTGGGGTGCAGGCCAGGGTCAGCCAGACATTGCCGCTCTCGCGACAGCCAGCTCAGCAATTCCCACAGCAGACACATCGGCTCTGGACTTCAGAGGGTGCGACGGCCAAGACTGGCTGCCCGGGGGGCTCAGAGACCTCCTGCGGCACAGGCTGGAACAGAGCTCATGACGCAGTGGCCTGGCTCTACCCGGTATGAGCCCTGGGCCAGTGACAGAATTGCCCTCCAGCCTGAAAAGGTCAGACAAGAGGGGCCCCTGCCATCACTACACCTCTGCAAAAGGGACAAGGGACTTTATTTATGAGGAACAAGAAAGAGGCCCGGGCTGGCTGGTTAGCTCAGTTGGTTGGAGTGTGGTGTTGATAACACCAAGGTCAAGGGTTCGGATCCTCTCTCTGGCCAGCTGCCCCCCACCCCCCAAAAAAAAGAAAGAAAGGAAAGAGGAGAAACCAGGGTGAGACATAACCTCTTCAGCTTAGAGCCCTGATAAGTTTTCAGACAGACCCCTTATCACAGACGGACATCAAGCTCCTTCCTGTCTGCCCCACTAACACGTCTTGATGTTCATGGTGTCCTGCGTGTTGCTATACTAAGTTTACATTTCAGCACCCCTGGGAGGTCCCCAGGGTCAGGAAGCATAGGGCACAGTCCATAGTGTCCCTCTGTTACAAGGAGTTTCCGCAGGGGCGGGGGGCCCTGAGCAGATGTGCCAGCGCCTGCCCTGGGCACCAGGACTGGGCGCCTTCTTGGGGTGCAGAAGTGAGAGGCACCCCCAGGCGTTTGAGGGGGAGGACTGAACTGCACAGCACCACTGATAAAGCCCCAAAGAAGTGATTCTGGGGGTGGGAGGGTTTAAATCACCATCGAAAAGGAGTAAAATGTTACAAAAATGGCCCAAATTCACCCAGTTCATGATTAGAATAAAATACTATGCAAGGTCAGTCTTAGCACTCGAGCTGTGCCCATGTTTTCACTTTCTATGAGCCTTTCCCCAGCACACTGACAACGAAGCCACTCAGTGTGAAAGCAGATTTAAAGCCGTGTGCTCCTTAAGAACTTTCAATTTCCATAGTAGTACCCCTCACTTTTTTTCTGCATGCTGTCCCATGCATAGTACACACACACACACACACACACACACACACACACACACACAGTAAGATTTCTCTTTAGCCATGAAATGTAAGCGATCAGAAAGCGACGAAACCCTTCTGCATCATAGGTAAGACATGATGAGTTGTTTTCCCCTTGCCTTTCTAACATGAAATAGTCAAATATCCTCTCTTAATGCAAACAAAATAAGGCAAATATTTAAAACGAACTGTAGTTTACTCACAATGTTATATGTGGAGGCTCAAATGCACAGAGACTCTCCTACTACCCATGGCTCTGAGCAAACAGAGCCAGCACCCTGGACGACAGCTTCCTGTCACTGGCACCATCACCCGATGAGAATTTTGGGGCAGCGGCCAAGTGAGCCCTGGAGGAACGCCTCTGAGTGGAGTTTAAGAGCTTGCAGGGCCTTCTCTACTGTGCAGGAAAAAGGCTGAGGTTCAAGGATAAACTGATTTAAATGAAGCACCACATAGAAGGAAACCTAATATTCATTCCCAGCAGGAAGCCTGTTCTCATCATAAGTATTGAAAACAATTCATAGGTGGGCTGTTTCTGAGATAACCCACAGAGTAGCATTAGCAATTGAAAAACAACTTAAACATTTATCAAATACACTGTTTCTTTGAGAAAATATGCTGTTCGTTCAATAGGACAAAGTTTTAAGCCACAAGCAATGTGCTTAAAAGAGAGAGTAAGGAAAGAAATACAGCCAGAAAAAAATCTCTTCCTCCAGTTTTGTGGTGTGACGTTTCAAATCCTTGGTTAGTCAGCCTCTATATCAAATATTTCCTAAGATGCCCAAAGATGCATGTCCAAAATCTTATGTATGTTCTCTTTGCTTAAAGAACATTTCATTCTTGTATTTTAAGTGAAAAATTGCTTAAATATTAAATAGCAATTTAATGGAGTAGGAAGACATAAAACAGATATAAATCGTTGGTACAAAACCACTAACCCACCACCTGCATAGGTGTTAAATTTTTTTTTTCCCCTTTTTTTTGTCTTTTTTCGTGACCGGCAACGGATCGCAACCATCAGTGTCGCACCCGTACCGGACCAGGACCGGCAACGGGATCGCAACCCTTGGTGCTGCGCCCGCACCTCGCTCAGCCAGTGAGCGGCCGGTCTGTATGTGGGATCCGAACCCTCGGCGGGAGGGTCACCGCGCTCCCAAGCGGTGCACTGTAGCAGTGCGCCACCGGGTCAGCCCCATAGGTGTTACATTTTACAAGCTGGTAGAGTAAGCTCATGCACAAACTTGACAAGGAATAGGATTGTTGTGACCCTCCTAAATTGCCAATGACTAGCAACATTAGATATTCAATTAAAAACTGTTGGAAACGCATTTTTCTCAATCTAAACCAGCAACAGAAGGAACATTCTGAAAATCCCTCTTCACGTCTGTATTCCACATTCATGAATACTTACAGAGCACTGCGTTCTGAGCAACCCCTAGGTGGTCAACTCGTTCAAACCCATGTCCACAGCACCGCAGTCTTGCTGGCTGATAATGTGAACATTTCCAAGGAGGCTACTGATGCAAAAGGCAATACATTATTTACGTGGGTATTCCCTTTGTAATTTTCCTTCTGAGGCCAGCAGCTGCCGGCACTCACACTATGTCATCAGAAACCAGAGCAAAAATCCAACAGGGAAAAATTTATGGGAGAGATCGTTCATCTCTAGTTGAAATAAATGCTTAAAAATAAATTTTATAATTCATAGCCACGTAGTGATTTTTTTCCTCTAAGTTTAAAATAAATCAGTAAGAAAGGCGGCATAAAATCCAGCCTAGCTGCTGCAAGCAATGCAACCTGGCTGTTTGCTGCTGCAGTCAGCAGTCCCAGATGGGTCATCAGTGCACTGAGCTTGGAAAGGAACGGAAATCGAGAGCACCCTGCTCCCAGGACAAGTGGGCTTCACAGCCCACGGGGAGAAGAAAGGACAATGAGCAGCCTCAACCTTGATTCCCCCCACTGGTTCAGATTGAGTTTTCACATGAAAGTCACGGCCGATGATACACTTTCAAAGGACTCTTTCAAAGCAACACTAAATTGAACTACAACGTGAAGGGAAGGAAACGTGGAGGGGAGAGGGTCTCAGGCATTTGGATGTCTTTCCTCAAATACGGTCTAGAGGTGTTTTTGTTTTTGTTTGTTTGTTTGTTTTTTATTGTACTGAGAACACTCAACATGCATCTGCCCTTTTAACATAGCGAAGCATACAACGCAGCACTGAGTGCAGGCACGACACTGTCTGGCAGATCTCCAGGACGTGTTCATGTCGTGTAACTGGAACTTTGTTCCCCTGGAAGGGCAACTCCCCATGTCCCCCTCTCTCAGCTTAAAGAACAGTTCTATTTCAGGCATGAGGTTACTTTGAAGAGATAACTTCTCATATCAAAAATATCTTTTTCTTGGGCCAGCCTGGTGGCGCACTGGAGAGTGCACCGCTTGGGAGTGTGGGCGGTGCTCCCGCCGAGGGTTCGGATCCCATGTGGAGACCGGTTCTCACTCACTGGCTGAGCGCAGTGCAGGCACAACACAGAGGGTTGCGATCGCGTTGCCGGTCAGTAAAAAAGACAAAAAGGGAAAAAAAAAATCTTTTCCTTCTTTCTAAGCCACTTTCTAAAATAAAGAAGGAAGTGTACTCTCAGGCTTCATTCCTTATTGTTTTCTGAAACACCAAAGCTGCCTGTTCTCACCAAGTTCTTCTCTTGTGACAAAGCAGATTTTTTTTAAAACATAGCTTCTTTATTTCACATTCTATGGGTCGGACCATAACCCTGGGAATCTGGCAACCTCATAGAGTGCCCTTCCTGATGATGTGGTTATTAGCGTGAGCATTGCAAATGTGCAGAGAGCTCTAACGCTGTTCCAAGTCTTTCAGAAGGAACAGGAACATAAATGCACCAAAGCTGCACATTGTGTCTGGCGTATGGTTTGCTACGATGTCTTAATTTTTTAAAAAAGATGATTAAAATTCCTATGAGCAGCCCTGGGCACTCATTTTAATTTTGTCCCAAGAATTTAATTTGAAGCACTGTTTATTGAATATTTTCTATGTGCCAGGGACTATTCTAGGTAATTATTTTTGCCTCTAATAAAGTAAAAACATCCAGACAGAAAGACTATAAAAGATGGCAGCACAGATCAACAGCAGCCTAGAGGTGCATCCTGTGAGGCAGAGACAGTGACCAGGCTGTTCACCGTTCCTGGGATCCAGCGTGGATGGGATGCTCTGGGGACTGCATCATCAGCTTCTCATACCTTTGCATTCTTTCCCCGGTGACTCGGATGATCACATTAGTTGTCTGTAAATCCATTTATTTTCTGAAAACTCCCCTTCCCATTCATTTTCTGTTGATAAGAAATTTCTGAAACAATCATCGAAAACCATCTCTGCTGCAGCTTGCTAATGCTACTGACTGCAACAGGATTTGAGGTCTCTTTTATTCCCAAAGGGGGCCATTATTTCCACTGGTTGCCATGGTGATGTTGCAGCATTGCTGCTGCGTGTTTGACTGCTTCCCATTGCAGTCACACCACACACTTAAATCAAACCATTTGTTTCCCGGGGTACTGGCTATCTAAAACTTAACTCATCAAACTCTTCGTTTCATCTCACAGTGGTGACGAACGGGCAGATGGAACTGTCTGTGCACGTCAGTGTAAATGTGACAGATGCAGCAGTATTTTAAAAACGAAGGAACATCTTAAAATACACTAATTTATTCCCCTTCATTAAGCAATTTAAAAATAGAGTTTTTACTATTAACAATAACTTGAGGAATGGCTTTCAAAAAGCAGAAGAACCATAACTAGAAATGAGGAACTAGACTTTTTTGTTGTCGGGAGTTCATATTAATTGAACTCTTGCCATATTCACTTTTGAATATGCTTAGTTCCCCCATTTGTACATTTCCTGCTTTTTATTTGTAACTAGTACACACACACACACACAAATACACATGCACGTACCTATATTAATCCTGAGGTCTCTAATCTGTGAACTCTGGCTTAAAAATACATGTAAATATTCTAGATTCAACTTTTCAGTCTTCAGTGCCCTGGTTTCCTGAATGACAGGCTATCCAAGTACTGAGCTGGACTTGAACTCAAGGATGCCGGCACTCTGAGGTTCCAGCCCATGAATGCAGGTTGCAGAAGGGATGTGGATGCCTTCATAGCCCAGCAGCAGCAGAGGGACATAGGAGATTACCCCCAAAATGGTGGCAGGAGTCTTCCTTTGGAGCAATTGGACTTTATAATGTTACCTCCTGAGCAAACTTGGAGTTAATCTGGATGTCAGGGCCAGCAGTCAGCTGTCCTTAGCTTTTATTGCAAATGTCCTTGAGAGCTGGTTTTGACTCCTACCAAGAGTATTAATCAAAAGGGGAGAAATAACCTGGATTGAATTTCAGAGGCTATTTGGAAAAGGCGAGTAATTTAGTGAAGCCAAACTTCAAGGAAAATGTTAAATCTAAGTTGGGCCCAATTCATTAAGTTAACCTGAGTTTGAGTCACATTGACTGTGACTATGCACTGTGGTCTCTCTCTCTTTTTTCCCCCTATTTGTTTGACTTTTGCAGCTTCCTTCCTTCCTTCCTTCCTTCCTTCCTTCCTTCCTTCCTTCCTTCCTTCCTTCCTTCCTTCCTTCCTTCCTTCCTTCCTTCCTTCTCATGACACTATTAAGATTGCCCTGGCTCAAAGCTCAGAAACTTTGTTGTTTTAGAAATGGAAAGAAAACTCTCTCCACATAGGAAAGAATGTTGTGGGGGCCTCAGTAACTAAGGCTGCAACAATGAGTAGACAAAATTCCTACAACACCCACTTCAAAAAGAAATGAGGGCTGGGACATTTCCAGTAACTCACAACGGCTGGGACACGCCAGCCCGTTTTTATGAGTGCAGAGCCTGAGTGTGCGTGGTTTGAGATAACTGTACGTCTGCCTGACTCCTCCACTGGAAAGAAGAGT
Source organism: Galeopterus variegatus (assembly GCF_000696425.1). Lineage (NCBI taxonomy): Eukaryota > Metazoa > Chordata > Mammalia > Dermoptera > Cynocephalidae > Galeopterus > Galeopterus variegatus. The sequence goes on along the minus strand of NW_007735415.1, from coordinate 33,740 downwards.
ATCATGAGCTCTACTGCTGCCATGAAATAAAGGAGAAGGCTGTAGCTGAAAGCTAGCAGGTATACCAGATGGACGGGAGTTGACTGACATGAGTTTTATATCAGGATGTCACGGTTACAGAAACTGGGGAAGCTTCCGTGTATACATTCTGAAGGAAACTCTTTTTTTAATTGAAACATAACTGATGCACACAGAGTTGAATATCAATACCTGTATACAATGTGTGAACAAATCAGTATAATTATCTATTTATCATTACAAAACGTAATCATTCTTTCTGTCCATTAACCAATTTCTTGCTAATCTTCCCTCCTTCCCCTTTCCCACCTCTAGTAACCACAGTTCTGATCTCTCTCCAGGGGACTCTTAAGCTGGAGATTGTACTATTAGAAATGAGCCATCTGAATATACTTTCATCTAACAGTTACTATGATTCGGGGGAAAATGG
>NW_007735415.1:20198-33083 GCF_000696425.1 Galeopterus variegatus | reverse complement strand
TGCAACATGCAACCAGCCCTGCCCCAAATCCTCTCACAGGCGTTTGTTTTCTACTATGGAAACAATGACTTTAACAGGGCAGGTTCTGAGATCTTCCCCTTAATGCGCCATTGCATGAAAGGGCATCCTTAGCCCTTTAAACTGCCTTTGGTGAAACACAGGTAAAGTTACATGTTGCCAAGCAACAGAAGCTTCCGACATTGCATGTCCTTCTGAAAGAAGCCAAATAATTAGACATCATTCACTGCCGCACATCCGCACTAGGAAGAGTGCAGGAGACTGGACATCACTCTGAAATGAAAACTGAATTGTGCTGATTCCTGGCAACAAGGTGTCCATGACATGAATTTTCCCGGAGGAACTAGACAAGAGCTGGCATCTGAGACAGGAGTGGGTGGGGTAGGTGGCTTGCTGACCTCTCAAAGAAAGCTCCCTCTTTCACTCTAACGCACATTTTATAGAAATAGGTCAAACCCATTTAGTTCAAGGTGGTCGGGATATTTTTGCAGTGTGTGTGAGTGTGTATGGTTAGTGTAAACATGAGCAGAATGCTAAATGAGGCGTGTAGAAGTGATTAGGTTTGTGACCTGATGATCTTCCTTTAGTGCTCAGCGAATTCATCACAACTGCCAGCAATGCTTACTCTAGCCATCCTGCTATCCCTACCAGGAGAATCAATCAAACAGTGCAGTATCACCGGAAAACAGGTTTTCACGTAGGTGTTTACACAACCTATTGCAAGATGCTATTAATGAAATTACAGCCAGCTTTGGATGCTGTCCAATTCTAAGCCCTGCCATCGGGGTCTGGACCATCAGCTGAGCAGCGGCTGGGTAATTCTGCAATGCTCTTCCGGATCCACAGACCCTGTGAGGATAGGGGCATTGGGGACCCATCTAAAGCCTCTAAATGGAGGCCCAGAAGGCATGCAACTCATTTGCCGTCAGGCAGCCCAGTAACAGCAGAGCTGGTATTCGAACTTGGTTTCCTGGTTGTCATGCCAAAGCTCTGGCAGGGCTCCCCGCGCCCCAAACGCTCCCTTCCTGGTGATAGGCCACCATGGGCTAACCTCTTTGGCTTCAGAAGGGAGAGATAAAGGGTTCCACAGGTTCCAGATTCAGTTGTTCACAGCAGGGTCTTAGAAGTCAAATTGACCAAGCTTCCAGCCCGGTGCATCACGGAGTAAACTAACAGTGTGACCTTGGGCACAGCACAGGGTTGACCAATGAGGAGTGACAGGGAGACCTGGATCCTGGGCAGCTCCCAGATTCAATGGGAGGTGGGCAAAGGCACCCGGGTCCGGAGAGCTCTCGGTGCCCGGAGCCCTGACTATCACCTTCCTCCATCAAGCTGCGGATAGATCCTCTTACCTTCCAAGTCCTGGGGGAAACAGGTGACTCAGTGACTGAAAAAAATACTAGAGCATCAGGTGACAAATGCCTGAATGTGTAAAATAAGTCCTGCTGGCCTAAACTGAGCTGGGGCCGTGGCACGGGACTGAGGATTATTAACACTCCATGCTCTCTGCTCTCCATGTGTGTGATCAAATTTCAGGCAATGGGCTTTCGGCATTTTTGCAGCATATCAACATGGGAAGAATTACATTCAGAAACTGAGTCTCGCCACTTCACTGTCCTTCCTGCAAGCGGGAGAGCACCATGATCTCCAACAACTCCCAAGACACTCACGTGCCCTGCCACTGGGATTTTTGGGCTGTGCTCTGTGTGTTGGTCTCATCTCAAAAGCTTCTAGTTGCAGAGGCGACTCCAGTGGGAAGACCCCATGTCTCCTCCTAGCTTGTCTTGATTTCTGGATAAGCTTAGTAAGAAGCAAAGCACACCCTGGTCTCAGAAAGACGGACGGAGCAAAAACAAGAGAAGCAGGCAGTGTGGCCCACTCGACACTCCAGCAGCTCCTGCTACTGTTGACCAGGGTAACCAGGGGGTCTGTTTCCCTCATGAGCGGTCTGGGTGCCTTTTATGACTCCCTCATCCTCAGAACTCAAACTGGGAGATATACTTGGGGTTCTCCTCTCTGGGAAGAAAGGTGTGCAGATCTGTGTGGCCCGAGGTTGAATACTGGGGCCATCCTGGCTCTGTGGACAGGGTGGCGGGGGCGTCCCCTCTTGCCAGTGGCTGTTCCTCTGCTCTGATGGAGCCTGCCACCACAGGACCGATGCCAAGTGAGGTCAGGTTCATTCTTCTCGTTGTATAAAACCTACAGTTGGTAACAGGGCCTTACTCAGAATATGTCTTTAAGTGACTGATTTTAAAACATATCAAGATATGGAAGTTCAAGGCCAGTAGGTGGCTTTCATTGGTGGGCACATCCCTCAGCTCTTAGAGTTCCTCAGAATAGGGGGTTTGGGAAGAGAACTGCCACCAGAAACCCACATTGAACCAAAATGTGCAGCCCTGGCCTGGTTTGAGGGTGAAGGCAGACCTGGAACGAGGCTCTCCCGAACCTCAGGCAGACAGTGAGTCAGAGGTACCAACGTGCCCATGTGACATCTGCTGTCATGAGCACAGAATAAAGCAAGACAAACTTGGCCATATCAGTGAAACACAGGGCAGACCTGGAACGAGGCTCTCCCGAACCTCAGGCAGACAGTGAGTCAGAGGTACCAATGTGCCCATGAGACATCTGCTGTCATGAGCACAGAATAAAGCAAGACAAACTTGGCCATATCAGTGAAACACAGTCTGGCGCTGGACAGAGAAAATCACTGAAGATATACTGAGACACTTGGAGGTGTTAGTTGGCTTCATTTGTTTATTTATATCCAGCTCTCTCCAGAAAGGATGTGAAGGGGCGTAAAGAGCATTGAATTGGGCTCATTCACTCAGCGCCACTTGTGTGGGGAGAGAAAGGGACAAGTTCCCTGCACTAAGGGTCTAAGTTCTAGCAGGGGAGAGAGCGGGCAAGGGTGACAGCTCCCAAGTGTTCCAATGACTAGATGACAGAAGGTGGAGCAGAGCGTGGTGGCAGGCAGGAAGGAACCTGGCTCTGGGAGTTGGTCTAGGAGCATCAGATGGGGGCAGGGGACAGGGGAGGCCTTTCCAGAAACTAAGGATGGAATCGGGGAATAGGAGCTATGGCTGGGAATGAGTCACACTTCCCGTAGAAAAAGAACGACCCTAGTGCAAACCCTGGGAGAACACACCAGCGCCTCAACCTTCCTTTCTCCCACCCAGGGCCTCTTCAGGGGTCTGAGCAGCAGACTCAGGACCCTCAGTCAGAGGGGGCCTGTGCCTGGGGCTTAATGCTCTGCAACCGCTGCCTTGAAATTCCTCCTAATAATTTTATCTTATCTTTAAATTTGCCTTTCATAAATGAAGTTCGATGGGGCAGGGGCTTTGTGCCTTAACTCCCACTTGGTCACCTTCTGCTGACCCCGCCCCCCCCTCCCGCCAAGGGGTTCTCGACTGTTCACTTCTGGGTCCCCCCACCGTTCCCCACAGAAGCCTGGGCCCAGGCACAGAAGGAGGGGCTGGATGCACATCCCCCACTGCTAAGGCAAAGGCCTGGGAGTATCCTTGTGCCCGAGGGAGTGTGACATTAAGTAAAAGGTAAAAAAAAAAAATACATTATGACAGGTCCAGAGAGAGAACGAACAAGAAAGAAAGGAAAAAGCTTTTTTTTCTTGCTTTTAGAAAGACGACCCACTGCTTTATGCAGCCGCCCCGCTCCTGCTGAGCGCTGCCCCAGGCGCCCTCCATGGAGAGGTGGAGAGCGCACAGACTGAAGTGCCCTTTCTAGATGCCCTGCAGTTCCCTCCTTCCCTGAGCTCCCCTAGGCAAGCCCCAGGCATTCAAAGACAATGAGGACATTCGCTGCCCTCCAGGAGCTGAGTGAGACCCCAGCCCCCCACCCCCTGTCACAGTCAGGCACAGGGTTCAAGTCAAGGTTCTCCACCTCGGCAGTGAGCCAGCCACGCATTGCTTTCAAGTTGTGTGTTGCGCACTGTATAATTTATGGATAAAGTGGAAAGCAGGAGTTAGAAAAAACATCCATTTTCGGCAGCTGAACTGATAGCGCTGTGTCATGGGGCCATTCTCTGAATGAGACTTTCCATTTCCCGAGACTGGTATTTCTCTTCCAACTGTGGCCCTGAACAAAACCCTTTAGTGTGAATTTCAGAAATTCAGAGAAACAGCACCAGGATGCTGAGATGCCCCCCTCGGGTCCTCAGTCTTTCACAGAACCTGGATCAGAAATTACAAGTCCATTTCCTCAGTCCTCTGCTGATTTCCAATCAGGCCATTGGGCTCTGTGACTAGTGGCAATTTAAATGTTTTTCAAATATCTCAAGATACCGCAATATATACAGTAGACAAATTTTTATAAAATGCGTTTCAGCCCAGCTGAAATAAAACAATTGACTTTTTAAGTCATTAAGATGAATTCAGAAAGGGGTCAACATGTTCTGGGGAAAAATGAAGACTCCCATTTGCAACATTATTCCAAGTGATTGGATGTGGTACTTGGTTTTCTGATTCGGTGTTTGGGTTTCTGAAGAGGTATTCAGATTTGTTCCACGGTACTTGGTTTTCTGACCAGGTACTTGAATTTCTAACCAGGTATTTGGTTTCTGACGCAATACTTGGATTTCAGACACCATACCTGGGTTTCTAGAGGAGGTATTTGAACTTCTGCTTCGGTACTTGGATTTCTGACCCAATGTTTGGATATCTGATAAGGTATTTGGATGTCTGGCGTCCACTTGGATTTCTGGTGCTGGCACGTCAGCACAGGGAGGCGTGGAGGGTGTGGCTCCAGGCCTGCAGTCTGGCCCTCAGGGCGCCCAGGTGTTTCCTGAGCTCCGCCAGGCCTGGGAGAAGTGACCAGCAGCTGCCTTGACACAGGCCTCTCCTCTCCAAGGAAGCTCAGCTCACCGAAGCCCTGAGCCCAGGCCTAAGATGTTGGGTTAAGAGCAGATCATCCCCAAAGAAAAGCAACCCCCCGCTGCCACCCCCTGTACTTTTTAGCATCCTCACCTTTAACAGACCACTTTTTATGCTCTTACTGTTGTGTTAGAACGTTTCCACTTCTTGCAGGGCCCCACCTCGGATGGACAGTGTCTGGCTACGACGAGGGCTACTGCAAGGCTAAGGCTAAGGCTGACGTCACAAATCCTGCTCACTGCACCAATTTTCTAGCTCTTAATCCTGTTCGTGACGCCAGTTGTAAAACTAGGTGACCATGCTAGTTGTCGCGGCTCTTTTACATGCTGGTAATCCTGCACCGACTGGGCCAATGGTTGAGCTAGGGCTGGGTCTGGAGCTCCCAGGCTAGGTGACCATGCTAGTTGTCGCAGCTCTTTTACATGCTGGTTATCCTGCACCGACTGGACCAATGGTTGAGCTAGGGCTGGGTCTGGAGCTCCCAGACCCCTCAAGCCCATCCACAGACTGGGTCACAAACCCTTCACACACCAGGCTGGGTCACCAGACCCCTTCACGCAGGTCTATAAGCTAGGCAACTGGCCACATGGTCCTTGGAAACTGCAGGTCTGGAAAATCCTGGCCACACAGGGCGTGCACCAGAGGCAGTAAAAACCAGCCAAAGCAGCACCACCTTGCAGGTTCATGTACTCCACCCCCACACACAATGTTTACTGAACTGCTCTGAACTGGCTCCAAGGTGAGGGGAGCCTGACCAAATTGTTCCATTTTCCCAACAGATAGGATGCTATAGCCTTGCAGAGGTGGCTCAAGTCGCCTCCTGGACAGCTGAGGAGACCAATGTCCTTAGAAGGTGGGTGACTTGGTGACAGCCACACAGCTGGTTGGAGCAGGCACTCAGGCTCCTGACCCCATGGGCAGCCCACCCTTGGGCTCCTTTCTGGATAGAGTTGTTTCACCACCACCAACTCCATCGAGCCACCTGCCTGCCACTCCACACTTCCTGTGTTGTTCTTCTGATCTGTGCTTCTCTGCTGCCTCTGGAGGCTTTTTGGTGGCTGTGTGTGCCATCCTCATGGAGACCCAAGTTCTTGGGGACCACTGTGTAAAATCTGATGCTGGGGGATCCGAGGTGCTGGGCGTAGGGGACCATGTTCCACCGCATGTCCCACAGGCTGTCCGGTCTGTGTGCAGGCCAGGCAGGAGGGGCTCCTTGTAAAGAAGGGATGGCCCACACTTTGGGTTCATCCCGCAGGAGCGGTGTTGAGGAAACTGGGAGAGGAAACAGTTTGGCAGGGAGTAGGTGGGGCCTAAAACAGGATCTGCAGGAGCAGCTCTGGCGGCTACATGTACCTTTGGTGCATTTTCAATGAGATTATGGAGCAGAAGGGGTTGCCTGATCCCAGGTGGGCAGACGGAGGCCACTCGGAGTACACAGTGCACAGGTAAGACACCCTACAGACACCGTGGGGAAACTGGTGACATTTCCAATCTTTCCATCAGGGAAACTTACCATGTGGCTTCCCAAATGGACTGATTTGTTGTAACCCCCTCAAAGAAATATTTAAAAGAATTACTCAACTTTCGAATACATTTTTATAGAAAGAAATGTTTTGGATGTTTAACAAGACAGTGTCCTCTTTTGGAGAACATCACAAGCCATATGATGATGTCATCACTGCTGCTTCCTAAGAGCGTGGGGCAGGTTAAAGACCTTCCCTAAAGTGGCATTGTTATGTTCCTTTGTCTCAAACACTGAGGACCGCATTACTCAGTTTACATCAAAAATAATTTTTTAAAGGAAACATGACTTAATTATCAGTTCAACAGGAGGAAAACATACCACCAAGGATAGTGAATCACTCATTAAAAATTAAATCAATCCGCCCACAACGGGAAACAGCATAACAGAATGTCGGTGCTGGCTTCAAACTGGAAGGAAGCCAAAAATAGGTTTCGAAAATAGTGATGCCGCAGGATTTGATCTTGCTCAAATTGTGTGCATTCAGAATCTCTCACTTCCTCTCAGCCACATACACTCCGCAGCCTGTCTTCTGTTGAGAACTCCCCTAAGAGGGGAGCAAAGTGGTATTGAGGGTTTCCATGGTTTCTGACGAGATTAAGCGGTCAGCCTTCCCAGGGAATCACTTCTTCAAGTACAATAAGCCATCCCACAGCCCCCAGAGCCATATGCCAGAATGGATCTCAGAAAGTGGGGAAAATACCTTTGTTTTATCAGCTAATGTTTCTGCTGGAGGTTTAAAACCAAAGCCCACAGATTCCCAGCTCTTACTTCCTGCATATAAGCAACACTGCGGAAAGAAAAAGACCGTTTGTTTTTCAAATAAAATTTTTCCATTAGCAAAATCCTCCTTCCTGTGTTCCCCTTTCTTTTGGAGGGCTGCGAGAGCGCACATCCCAAGGACGGAGCGGGGAGCAGCAAGCGCGGGCAGCTGCTGTCTTTTCAAAGCAAAGGTTATAAAACATTTACATGGGGATGTGCCAGCCTCAGCTGGGAAGCACAGGGATGAGGGCACCAGTCCCAGTCTGGCACACAGCAGGAGTCACTTTCTGGGGACTTCTGTTAACTCCAAATCCAGATAAGCCTCACCCTAGTGCATGGACCTTTATGCCTTAAAGAGACCTTTAAGCAAACTCTCACCCGCCCTTTATTTTTCAGAGAAGGCGTGGTGCCCGGTGATGAAGGAGCGGTGTAGTCACTCACTTTATAGAATCGGACTGTCTCCAGGCTCCTGCGCCGAACTCACATTTACACCCACTAGAGAAAGGACTCAAGAATCAGCCTTACGGACAAGTTTCCTGAAATCAGAATTAGGCTCTGCCACTTCAGTTTTCAAGACCTCACACAATTCTGGGCCTGCGAGATATCCGATAAAAGCTCGTGAGTGAATGGACAAAAACTATGGGCTTTGCTCAGAGGAAACCTGGCAAGTGTGTGAAAAGAGATTAGAAAACTGGATTTGGGCAGCAGATAACATGAGGAAATGGTTTGGAACCTAGGCCAAGATCAACTCCAGTGATCATAAATTTGTTCCAAAATATCATTATCCACCAGCAAATTGTTTGTAGAATCCACAGGGTATGTTGTTATTTGTTAATGCTCTCTATCACTTGCATAACTAAAATAATATTTTTCATAATGGAAAATTTTATTTTATTTTTTAGGCAGGTCTGAACCTCCCCTTCGGTGGTGGTAAGAGAGCTGATGGGCTTTGAAGTTTGAGAGGAACACTGAGCCTGCAGCTGGAAGATACTTGGGCTTCTTTTCCCACTGTCCTGTCTCCACACTCCTCCAGCTGCCTGGCTTTTCAGGTGGAGGTGACAATGCACACCTAGACTGCCCCAGGTCTTCAGGAGGCCCAAATGACAGAACGAATTTGAGCATGCTTTGTAAACTACAAAGTGCGCTATGTGTATGTATGTGTCTCTTCATGAAATCTATGTTTTCATCATAAGGAATTTAAGTGATCTAGAAAAACAGGAAATAGATCAAATCCTGTTTTTCCAAATAATAATTTCCACCAACGTGACACTTAAAAATTCATTTTTCAGCGGCAACATGTAACATGATAGCTTTACTATATATGTAATATATATCACTTAACATGAAATGTGCACCGTTTCTGAGAACAGATCAATCTCAGTAGAGTTGTTTAAACTCAACTAAATACCATCAACATATTTTTAAAAAGTTGTTAGAATCCAATCAACCTTCATCATAAAATAACACAAATCCAATATTTCTTTTTCCTTTATACTCGTTTCTACTCAAAACAAGGAGAAGAATTACTGGGAGAATCCATTATGTAACACGTTTGTTCAGCAATTCCACAGGGATCCTTCCTTTCCTAACATTTTAAATACTTTATACCAAACTCTGCATCATAATAAGCAGTTTTAAAAAGTCACTTCCACTTGGCAATTTTTGAGCAGAATGCAATCTAATCTCCTGTAGCTCAGGGATGTCCCCAGTGGCCGGGGCCATGGTGGAGGCTGTTTCTGCATGAAGTGGGACTGGCCCATTCACGTTCCTCATGTGGGCACCAGACCTCATTCCTGAGGAAGTGGCCCAATGGGCCTGAGCAATCTGTCCGTAACTTTTTGCCTTCCTTCCCCTCACGTGAGTGATGCCGCCCCTCGGGCAGCTGGCACAATCTGCAGCTGACAACATCATCTGCTTCTGCGATGCAAAGCACACAGACAGGAAGACCTGACAGTGCCGGCCCCACCCTCGAGAACCAAAGACCAGCTCCTTGTACTGCTCCCTGGCACCTCACACTTTCTCAGTGTGTCACTTCTAATTAAAATGCCACTTCACAAATCTAGTTGTTAAGGAAAATTAAGAGGGAAGTTTTGATGACAAAAATAGAAAAGGTCCAACTTACAATGGGTGGAATTTTCATATGTCACTCAGCCAGCCTAGGGCTCCAGCTAGAGTTGGGGATTGTTTTTCTAAAAAGGTGGACCTCACCTTTGACTCCTGGCTGTCAGACAACCCACCAGGCCCAAACAGACAGTCCCCCTCTGCCAACCCCAGGGCACTCCTGGCAGAGCAGTGCTAGATTACAAATGGTTTCCTGAAGCATAAATCACAGATTTCTTGCACAGAGTGGGATGAAGTGAATCGAGGTGCCTGCCAGATTTTCATTGAATGAAGGCTTCCTGATAAAATCCTTTAACCTAATTTTTAGATACTTTAGAAATTATATTACAAGCAACCGTGATATAAATCCAAAGCGACAAGAAAGCCTCCCCTTTGAGGTCCCCTTTACCTCTTGTCCTACTGGGGTGACACCGGAAAGCCATCCTGGCCTTGGAGAATCCATGTTTCCCCGTCAGCTGGAAAAGGATTTCTAGGAGAATTCCAGCTCTGAACTGGGTCTGCTATGAACTTAGCAAGGAGACATGGTTTATATAGGAAATCTGTGTTCCTGTTTCCTCCTGGTGGAAACTGTGACGGGATTAACATCCACGTCTTCTCTTTATGACAAACGATTAACTATTTGACTCATATAGGAGGAACTTCTTGGAAGAATTGTTGAAACTTTCCTGGGTGGCGGGGATGGAAATGGAAGTAAATGAGGGATTAATCTGTTTGTCACAGTGAGATCCAAAGGCATCCTTCCAACTTATGTCGGCTTCTACTTTCAGGCAATGGGAGAATGACTTCTCACTGTTGGGAGAAACACTGCTGCAGGGATAGAAAACCTGTGGCATCCATGGGTGCTAATTAAAAACCCAAATGTATGACAGAGGAAGGAATCAGGAATCACACATCTTAGAAAGTTTTTTTTCTGTGCTGTGCACGTCGGGTTTTTCATTTTTTTCTCTGATTCAGAAGGCCAGCATCAGGCATGGAGTGCCTGTTCCACCAGCTGAAATGTCACCCCAGCTGATGGAGCCAGAAAGCAAGCTCAGAGAGTGACCTGTCCTGTCAGAACATAGGCTACGCCCTTGAACTTTATTTTGAAACTCTCAGATTTTTTTCTTCCTGCCACGGTGGCCATTCAAACCAACAACAAGAAAGAAAAAATGACTTGGAAGAGAAAAATCACACATATTAGAAGTGATGGAAGAGGAAGCAAAGATCATTAAAGAGCATGCTAGTGAATGAATAGCCTAAGTAAATTTTAAAATTAAAATTCACTGTTACTTAATATTAGCACTTTAATTTAGTTTTCTTTTATTCCTTTGGTATTTCCATGAACCGAAGTGAAATAGTCAAGTTACAGTATCATTTAATTTTACTCACTAGTGAATACCCTTAGGTATAACAATATAAGACCTCAAAGAGTCTGGAGAAAATATTTAAAGCTTAATTATGTATCTTCTAGAAATTCTTAATTCCTAAATTCTACTGCATTTAATACTATGCAACTGAGACCCACAGAGTTGCAAGCACTCTTCAGCTGAAGGAACTTTGGTCTTATTTGATCATTAACATGAACTGCAGTATTCCTTCCACAAATCTATTGTTAAATGCGAAAAAAAAAATGAAAGGAAAGAAAAAGAAAACAAGAGAATGAGTGTCTGGTAAAAATGGCTCCTCCTAATCCAGTTTAACAGAGTAAAGTGAAAAGTCAGGGATTTTTGCCTTTGGATACCCATTACAGTACCAACATATGTACATTACAACCCAGTTAACTGCCTCCTTTAAAAGTTGTAAACAGTTACCATAAATCTGTGGTGATGTTAATATCAAGAGCAGCAGTGACAACAACAGCATTGATTCAACGCTCACTTAAACATCACAGTAATCCCAGGAAGTGGGGGACAGATGAGATAAAAGGAGGCTCACGTGGGCTGAGGGTTGGTATGTTCAGTCTGCAGCTATTTACTGGGCTCCTCTGCAGCCAGCCCACACCAGGTGTGGACAGTGGCTTGCAACACAAAGTCTCTAACCTCAGGGAGCTGATCTGCCCTGCCCAAGGTGGACAATTTATTTAGTTCTAGCTGACTCAAAAGCAAGTTTCTCATCCCACAGTTAGAAAAAAGCTCTGTCCTATTCATTGAAATCCTGAAGTTCTGGAACAAGCCTCATAGGTTTAACAATAAAAATGCAACCGGCTGAAAGACTAATCTGATATTCTACCTTGATGGCTGAGTGGTCACATTCCAAATGAAGGTGGCAGATAAGGTAGCCCAGATAGGACAGGCATGCTTCAAACATGGTTTCCTCATGTCAAAGAGAAAGATTTCTAAAATCAGAAGCAGTTTTAATCTAGGATCTCAGCGACTCCTAAGGTACAACTTCACTTTCCTACTGAAATGGGGGCAAAGGCTGGGGCCAGGAAGAGGAAGGTGCCTCCCAAAGCTGCTCTGGCTACTAAGCGTCCATGGTAAAAACAGGGACACATACAAGAGGTCAGCTCCTGGACACATGCTTGTTACCTTGGGCAGGGTAGTAGCTTCTGAATCTTTTGCTGGTTTTGAGACCACTGCTGAGGAGGTGAAGGAGCCCCAGAAGCACCTGTCATAAGACCACTCAGCTGAGAGGGCTGCTGGCTCACTGACAAGCAGCAGGCCAACTTGCCAAAAGGCCAGGGGATCCCAGATTGGGCAGAAGGCAAGACTGGGCATGGCAGGGCCAGAACAGAGTGGAAGTCAAGGCAGGCAGAGGTCACACACCTGTAACAAATCACAATCTGTGCCCTGTATTCTCGAAGGAGATGAGTCTGTGGGGGCTGGACCTCAAATATTTCCCTCCAGCATGGTAGGCACATTTAGTAAAGCACTCGGATCTGCTGCTTTTGATAAGCATCACATTTAATATGCATTAAAACCAATATGAACTAGCCAACACCTCTCGCTAGGACTCCGAGGCAATAAAGGACTGCAGACTTCCTGTAATGAAGCCTCTATCCCGTAAGTATTATTCCAGTAACGATCCTTCTCTTTGATCCCGCCACTGACATCGGAATTCAGAACTGATGACATCTAGTAACCATGCAATAGAGGACACGGATGGCAAAATAAGCTTAGTAGGTAGCAAATGGAGACTCCCTCTTCTCTAGCATGATAAATCGTGGAGTATATTTAACATTCCTTATGAGATGGGGAGAAACAGTCCATGCAACCAAAATGCGTTTGATCACACCAGAAACAACCATAAGAATTTACTCCTGGGTGGAATAGTGCCATGAAAGACACCCTTCCTAAAAGAAGGGCCCAGCCAGGACAAAGCACTTGACCCATTGACCTTAAAGTAATTCCAGAACAGAATCAAGGTATTCTGAAACAAGGTATTTTGAAACCTTGTTTGAACAAGGTTATGCATTTAGGAAATACAACTTCCTGGTTGCCAGCACCATGGTGCTCACTAAAGGCATGTATACACACAGAGCATACTAGGTGCTACTTGCCCACACGCTGCAGCCTCTTCAAAAGCTCTTAGATTTTCTTCCCTCAATTTCTTTAGAAAACTTAACAGCATTAAGTTGATTCAGTAGATCACAAAAAA
>NW_007735415.1:14602-19894 GCF_000696425.1 Galeopterus variegatus | reverse complement strand
CTTCCCTCAATTTCTTTAGAAAACTTAACAGCATTAAGTTGATTCAGTAGATCACAAAAAAAGACTATGATATTTGAAGTTTTCTTTATTTAAGGACATCAAGGCCATAGAATTTTGCTGTTGCCTGCACCCCAAAAGGCATAAAATTATGTGTCATTGTGCTACCTAATAGTGGCCGCATGTGCACTGTGGAGATAAGGCAAGGTGCTTTTAAAAGTAACAAGTCGGTGAAAGGGGAGCATGTGGAAATTGTGCTCTCAACAATACATTTCACGATACCGAGGAGCTGAACCAAATTTTAAACTCAAAAAGAAAAAAATGATGTAACAAAACGTGTGACATGAGTTTCTTCGAGCAAGTTAAGGCATAAAATTCCAATATAACACGCTGACCATATGGCCTTCTTTCTCAAGAAGATAATGCTTCTCTAATAATTAAATCCTACACATTTTTTTTAGCTAGTTAACTATACATCAGAAATAATTTATAAAAAGTTTTGTACTCACCCAAGGAGAACGAAGGCTATAGTCTAAAAAAGAAAGAAGAAAAAAGAAAGAGTTAGTTGTCTTGTTAATGGGTGTTAGTTGCTAATTCTAGCCACTTCTTTCTCTACAGCACTGGTTGAATACGTCCATTTTTGCTTCATGGTTTAGGGACTTCTTGAGATCTTTTAATCTAAATGATAACTTATTTTTGTTGCGATTGTCAGCTTTCAACAGTGTCCTACCCCTAACTCTTTTGTAATCTCCACCTGTCGATTCACGGTGGACTGTGGTTTCCGACCTAGACCTGACGTGCTTGGCATCTGTCCCCCTAGATTCTCTACCAGTCAGCTGCTCCTGCTGTAGCCTACAACGTTCCCTGCCCCCTGAAACAGTCCCCTCACCCCATCTTCCCTGCAGACAGTCTAGCTTAATCCACCTTGACTGTTCCCATTAATTTAGCTCTCATGTTCTTTTTTTAAAACATCTTTATTGAGATATAATTTACATAACCATGAAGTTCACTTGTTTAAAGTATTCAGTTCAATAGTTTTTAGTATATTCACAAAGTCTGCAATCATCACTATAATCTAATGTCAGAACATTTTCATCATCCAATACAAAACTCCATGCCCTTTAGCTCATCAGCTCTCAGACTCATCCTCTCCCCACTCCCTGGTATAGCATGTCCCAGTACTTTATTCATTTTTATGGCTGGGTAATATTCCATTGTATGGATATACCACAATCTATTTATCCATTCCTCAGCTGATGAGCATAGCTCTTGTGTTCTGGTGAGTGACCAGTATGACAGCCTCACACTAGGGCTATTAACCCACCACCTGCCTGTGGATGGCAACCATGCTCAGTTGTCCTTGCATATCTGCACTGCTAAAGGAATCATGTTTCAATTGTCACTATTGTTAAATAGCTAATGCAGTACATGACATTTTGCACCAAAATGTGCTACTTGTTAGTTTTGGCAAGGCTAGATATTTTAAACCAAATACCTAAAGGAATCATGTTTCAATTGTCACTATTGTTAAATAGCTAATGCAGTACATGACATTTTCCACCAAAATGTGCTACTTGTTAGTTTTGGCAAGGCTAGATATTTTAAACCAAATATAACAAAGACTCTACAGCACACAATTATAACAAGTTGTTATAAATTGTTATATTTTTATAAATGGAAATTTTGACCCATGAAGTAGGTTTGAAGCCAAAGAAGAGAAGAAATAGTTATTACTAAGGGATTTTAAATCTATTTGGGCAAATGTATAGCTAACATTATTCTTAATGGTGGAAGACTGAATGCTTCCCCCCAAATACTGGGAACAAAACAAAGGTGTCTGCTCTCACTATTCATATTCAATGTTTTACTGGCCATCTTAGCCAATGCAATAAGACAAGAAAAAGAAATAAAAGATGTAGGAATTGGAAAGGAAAATAAGTAAAACTTTATTCACAGATGACCTGATAGTCTACATAGAAAATCCCAAAGGATCCACATCAAAAGCTGCAAGAGCAAATACAGATACTCCTCAACTTATGATGGGATTACATCCTGATAAACCCATTATAAGTTGAAAATGTCATAAGCCAAACGTGCATTTAATACACCTAACCTATCATAGCTTAGCTTAACCTACCTTAAATGTGTTCAGAACACTTCCATTAGCCTACAATTGGTCAAAATCATCTAACACAAGCCTATTTTATAACAAAGTGTTGAATATCTCATGTAATTTATTGAATTCTGTACTGAAAGTGAAAAACAGAATAGTTTTGCACTATTATAAAGTCAAAAAAAATCTAAATCGAACCATCATAAGTCAAGGACAATCTGTATATGAGTTTAGGTCACAGTAAACAAAGTTAATATTAAAAAATTAACAGTATTCACATGAACTAAACAATGAATAATTATAAATAAAATTTAAAAGATACTCTGTATAATGCCACAGGATTTACTTGGGCAGCTATATAAGACAACTGGGAGACAATCTGTTCAGTCACATATAAGTCACAGAGGGGGAGCCTAGCATAACATAAAGCACAACAGCAGGGGTGGGAGGACAAAAAGTGATCACTTGGGGATCACTGGATAGAAGAAATGCTTTTTTGTAGGAATAACTTGTTACAAGAGCCCGCCCCTTCCACTCTCCAAAAAGAACCAGGGAAGTTGTGGAGTTGCCTGGAGCCAAGTAAGGGAAGAAGCCAGGAGTGGAAGTTTTCTCCAGTATCTCAAGAAGATTGATACAAACACTCAGAGCTATCTCCCAAAGCAATACTGATTCATTTTAATGTAAAACTAGATCAATGCTATGCAGAGGATTCTGGAGCAGTGATGCAGGCAGAGGCAGCAGGCTCAAGTCAAATCAGACTGCAACCACGGGGGAGAGACCAGTCTGGCATTGAACCTGGTGGGCACTTCGTCAATGGCTGGCTAAATAANTTGCATATCTGCACTGCTAAAGGAATCATGTTTCAATTGTCACTATTGTTAAATAGCTAATGCAGTACATGACATTTTCCACCAAAATGTGCTACTTGTTAGTTTTGGCAAGGCTAGATATTTTAAACCAAATATAACAAAGACTCTACAGCACACAATTATAACAAGTTGTTATAAATTGTTATATTTTTATAAATGGAAATTTTGACCCATGAAGTAGGTTTGAAGCCAAAGAAGAGAAGAAATAGTTATTACTAAGGGATTTTAAATCTATTTGGGCAAATGTATAGCTAACATTATTCTTAATGGTGGAAGACTGAATGCTTCCCCCCAAATACTGGGAACAAAACAAAGGTGTCTGCTCTCACTATTCATATTCAATGTTTTACTGGCCATCTTAGCCAATGCAATAAGACAAGAAAAAGAAATAAAAGATGTAGGAATTGGAAAGGAAAATAAGTAAAACTTTATTCACAGATGACCTGATAGTCTACATAGAAAATCCCAAAGGATCCACATCAAAAGCTGCAAGAGCAAATACAGATACTCCTCAACTTATGATGGGATTACATCCTGATAAACCCATTATAAGTTGAAAATGTCATAAGCCAAACGTGCATTTAATACACCTAACCTATCATAGCTTAGCTTAACCTACCTTAAATGTGTTCAGAACACTTCCATTAGCCTACAATTGGTCAAAATCATCTAACACAAGCCTATTTTATAACAAAGTGTTGAATATCTCATGTAATTTATTGAATTCTGTACTGAAAGTGAAAAACAGAATAGTTTTGCACTATTATAAAGTCAAAAAAAATCTAAATCGAACCATCATAAGTCAAGGACAATCTGTATATGAGTTTAGGTCACAGTAAACAAAGTTAATATTAAAAAATTAACAGTATTCACATGAACTAAACAATGAATAATTATAAATAAAATTTAAAAGATACTCTGTATAATGCCACAGGATTTACTTGGGCAGCTATATAAGACAACTGGGAGACAATCTGTTCAGTCACATATAAGTCACAGAGGGGGAGCCTAGCATAACATAAAGCACAACAGCAGGGGTGGGAGGACAAAAAGTGATCACTTGGGGATCACTGGATAGAAGAAATGCTTTTTTGTAGGAATAACTTGTTACAAGAGCCCGCCCCTTCCACTCTCCAAAAAGAACCAGGGAAGTTGTGGAGTTGCCTGGAGCCAAGTAAGGGAAGAAGCCAGGAGTGGAAGTTTTCTCCAGTATCTCAAGAAGATTGATACAAACACTCAGAGCTATCTCCCAAAGCAATACTGATTCATTTTAATGTAAAACTAGATCAATGCTATGCAGAGGATTCTGGAGCAGTGATGCAGGCAGAGGCAGCAGGCTCAAGTCAAATCAGACTGCAACCACGGGGGAGAGACCAGTCTGGCATTGAACCTGGTGGGCACTTCGTCAATGGCTGGCTAAATAAACACATAATCATGATTAACTAAAGCCCAATCAAACATAAATAACAATTTAAAATAAAATGTGGACTGATTTTTCAAACAAAGCAAGAATCTACTGAATAGTGGGTACTACAGATAGGTCATATATTTGATTGGTTTGTGATTCACACATGATGAAACCACAACCATCAGTTTCTCTACGTACAAAATTAGAGCAAAAATCAGACAACCAAAATATTCCTTAAAGTAAACCTTCGCCAAGTGAACACTTCCTTTATCTCAAGGCCCTGCTGCAAATGGCTACTGTCATATTGAGCAAAACATCTAAAAAAGTGAAAGAAGCACATTTAAAAAGTGGGGGTGGGCGAGGTTGGTTCCCGTGGACAGATCTGAGAACCAAGGGCGGTGAGGAGTTTGCACAACCTCCTTCCGCCAGCTGGAAGCTTCCTGCTCTTATTTTGAACAGCACCATCCTCCAATAAAGGGAAGGAGAGACAATGTTAGACTTATTGGGCCTGTGGAGGGCCTAAGTGGCTGCTTATGGAATCTCTCCCACATCTCACAACTAACCTGAGGCAAGATGAGATCCATTTTAAAGATGAGGACACTAAGGCTTGGTGAGCTCCTCAACCAGTGTCACAGAGGGAGGGAGCCAGGCAACAGGGATGCTAACCCAGGGCTGCCGAGTCCACTCTTGGCTGGGTCGCTCGGGGAGGTGTGGGGCATCCTATATTGTAATTTATGTTTGCGTGCTTGTTTGGGGGGCTATATCCCCTTCCTACCAGTGAAGCTGTAATTCCTTCTGGCAGGGATGGCCGAGGAAAGGCATTCTGTTGAGAGCGACAGTGATACCAGATAATTCCATAAAATACCTTCCAACCCTAGAGAAAGCTCCACTATGTTCTATGCTCC
>NW_007735415.1:12205-14064 GCF_000696425.1 Galeopterus variegatus | reverse complement strand
TTTGGGGGGCTATATCCCCTTCCTACCAGTGAAGCTGTAATTCCTTCTGGCAGGGATGGCCCAGGAAAGGCATTCTGTTGAGGGCGACAATGATTCCAGATAATTCCATAAAATACCTTCCAACCCTAGAGAAAGCTCCACTATGTTCTATGCTCCAGAAAGATCCGGAAAGGCACAGGCTGACCACATACCTCCTGTGGGAAAGGTGGGTCTTTGGGAGTGGCCTGGCTGGCAGAGGCTGCACTGACCGGCCTGGCCATGCTTTGGCTGGCGTGTCCCCAGAGCACACAGCTGCAGCCACTCTGCTTCCAGGGAGCAGAGGTGGGGAGGAAGCCCAGCCAGGCCCTGGGAAAGAGGCCGGGAGACAGCATGGGAGCAGGGGAAATCCACCCCGAGGAAGGGAGGGCAGGAGAGGTCAGGCCAGTGCTTGTACAGGAAGTGGCTGCAGCTGGGCTTGGTCCTGATCGCTCGCAAGATATGGAAAGACCTAGAGAAGTTACTGTGCATCCAAAGCTTGCAAAGAAGAAAGTGAAACTATACCATTTAGAATCAGTCCACGGGGACTGTTCCATTCAAGGGGAAAATTAAAATTATTTCTGAGATGCACAGAACTGGCCAATCTTCCCAAACTCAGACAAAAGGAAAAATGTCTTTTATACACAGCCTTGGCCTGAGGCAGTGTAGGCACGCGAGTGGGCAGCATTTGTGCGGCTCAATAGCTTGTGTAACCATTTAAAGTTACTCCTTTAAATGGGCAGCAGCATTTTAAAAAAAGTTGGATGCACATTTACATTTTATTTAAATTTTAATACACTTTACCTAGGTACATGTATAGTAAATATTTTTAAATAGGTGAACGAAATATGTGAACTAAAATGTGAACTTTTTGTGATGAAGATTTTATAGAGCAAGGGCACACGAATAAAACTCCACTTGGTGCAATTAAACACCACCAGGGTTGGCCTTGAAGCAGTCCTACTGTGAATGATCAGACCCCGGAACCAAGCCTCTTCATTTTGGCCACATTCTCTGGGGCTTCTGTTCGCCCCAAAAGACACTGAGCTGTCCTGATCGACTAGTCAGAGCACCGGGGTAGCAAGAGCTGTCATTCACTCTCAGTCACAGGAACACTCGAGCACCATGTCTAGGACCACTGCTTTAGAGGGACTGGCCAGAAAACAGGGCGACTACCACAAATATGAAAACAGCACAGACCCCGTCACACGAACTAACTGCAGTGGGAACGGAAGGGCCCCCAGCAAGGCCCCTCCGGCTGTCTCCACATTCCATCAGAGGGCTTCCCCGGCTTCCGGGGCAGTTCCAGCCATGAGGGAAGGCACAGAAGGTTCTTGAGTCATCTAGGCTCAGTTTCTCACAGATATCATTCTCTGCCAAGTCTCACGGTTTCCTTGTTTACCTTCCAGGCATCAACGAAACTGTTAATTTCTGTATTTTTTCATGCATGAAAGAAAGGCTGGAAGGAGCTACGGAATTCAGGGAAGGGAATCTGCCCTGTTTATCCCACATCCTCAAGCCACCTTGAAAAAGGGGTGAAATCTTTAAAACAATGTTGCTAAGGCTGGGGAAAAAAGATACATTTTTTCCACCCACCCATTTTGTCAATCTATGACAGACAAGCAGGACTCTTGAAAATCTGGCAACTTTTAGGAATTATTCATGGGCAGCTGCTCAGCAAGGATCCAAAGTCCACCCTGCCTGTGTCTCAAGCACAACACCTGCCCCTGCTAAGTACACATAATGGCACCTGTCTAACTACTCCACGGTTGGGGGTACCCTCTCTGGATTAGTAATCTATGCAAATTAGCAAGATAGACGCATCCTTTCTTGCAAGTATAAAT
>NW_007735415.1:10511-11591 GCF_000696425.1 Galeopterus variegatus | reverse complement strand
TCTGGATTAGTAATCTATGCAAATTAGCAAGATAGACGCATCCTTTCTTGCAAGTATAAATTTCTGCGGTTTCCACACCGCCACATTGCATCTCTGCCATTATCATCAGCGTAGAATTTAGAAACACAATGGTCTGACCGTGTTCCCTTCCCAGGTGCTCTCCTAGCCCCACAGGGGAGTGTTATTTGCCACCTCTTGGCACTGGGCACATGCACTGCTCAGATAGTGACAGTCACTGTTACGTTTTTTTTCTTTTTAAAGTTTGCCCCGTGGGTAGCTTCTTGGCTGTCCTGCTGGAGGGCAGGGATGGCATGAACAGCCACACCAAAGAAAGAACTTTGGAGAAGAAGCATCCACCATAAGGACAGGTACTCAGTGCCAGGCTCCCTGCTGAGCACTTACAGGCATCACTGAATCCTCTCAAGACCCATATGAGGGTCTGTCATTACAACCACTTTGCAGATGGGGAAACCGAGGCCCAGAGACATAGAGTAACTTGCCACAAGGAGTCCCCCTGCCAGGCAGTGCGGTGGCACTCCAGAGCCCGCCCACAGGCTTCTCTACCTCCCTGAGCTCTTGGGGACGAAACTGGGCTTCACTAAATCCTTAAAAAACAGAAGGACCATCTACCTGGGCTGTGGAGTTTGTGTATGACCATAGGCCACCCAATAGCTATGCTGCCCACCCTGGGCTCTTAGCAGCTCACACCACTGAGGCTTGGCTCCCAGACTACTACCCAGCTCCTCAAACCTCTCCCTCCTCTCCTTAACTTATGGACCATCCATCAAGTGCCCTGTGGTAGGTGTACTGTCTGTCCCAGTGGGTGTGCAAGTGTCCATGTGTTACCTCAATACAGTCCCTGCCCTTGTGCAGTGCTGGGCTGGAGCCCTGCAGGGAGATTCTGAGCATCAAGACATGGGTAAGGAGATTTGGAGGAGGGGAGACGGGTCTCCTAAAATGCACCTGTTCTTCCTTGGAAGGCACAGACTACCCCTCGGAGGGACCCAAAGGACTAAAAAGGACCTAGTCCCACCAAAGCACACCCTCTGTGCCCGGTTGGCTCCCCCTGGGCACTCACTC
>NW_007735415.1:5831-8678 GCF_000696425.1 Galeopterus variegatus | reverse complement strand
TCTATCTATCTATCTATCTATATCAATGGGCATACTTTTCCTCCACTACTGCTTGTTTGTTGGTATGTACTACCTGGAATAAAAGGACTGAAATAAAAATTGACCATTCATGAAAAATTGGGGACCACAATTGGGTTCTCATCTGGTTTTTGTGGACCCATGTGCTTGGAGATGTGACTTTATAATGTACGCACAGATCCATGGTTTTCCTAGTAAAATCGCAGGGAAATATCCCGCAGGCTTGGAACAGTGCTTGGCCCAGGAGAGGTGTCCATAACCCTTTGCCAACCAGATGAGTGAATTTCACGGTGCTCTGGAAAAGCCCCAGAAATACTGGGGCCCCAAACATGCTGCCACCTAAACTAGTCTGAGGACCATTCTCACCTTCCAGGTGTTTCTCTAAAACTGAGTTATCCTCAGTGTCAGTTCTAGGGACCGGGTGAAATGTGGCACCAGGAGAGAATGATACAGCTCTAGTAACCACCCTGAACAGACCTAAGCATCTCCACAATTGGGTGAGGCAGAAAAGAAGGTNTCAAATTGGGCTCGGACTGCGAAGGTATCCAGAACAGGGTTTTTGGGTGCATGATGCTAGTCGTAACTGAACACTGCAAATTTGTTTCAAAAGACATTTTATTGAGCTAATTCACGTTTGATGAACCTCAGAGAAATGATTTATCTCTAATATTCAGCTATTTTAAACCAATGTTTGTAGGTTTTCTTTTTTTAGAGTGACAACTTGAAACACACCTGCCTTCCACTGGGTGAGTCTAGGCCTGTGACCAGGCTGCTCACCACGTGCGTGAAGGGCCTGTGGGTGGTGATCTTGACACTCAGCTGTAAGCAGCAACCAGCCACAGAGGCCCAGGGCACGGTGACCTTCACCTGGTGACCTTCACCAAGGCCGCAGAACGGATGAGCCATGGCATTAAATAACTATTTGGAAGGACCATTACTCCTGTGGACCCAGAATGAAAGGAAATGTATAACATGTTTCTTTATTTTAAAATATCAATTGCTGCT
Source organism: Galeopterus variegatus (assembly GCF_000696425.1). NCBI lineage: Eukaryota > Metazoa > Chordata > Mammalia > Dermoptera > Cynocephalidae > Galeopterus > Galeopterus variegatus. Next base: position 7,655 of record NW_007735415.1, on the reverse strand, counting down.
GTCAATGAAAATGCCAGTTACTACTGACCCTGTACGAATGGTACGGGGATGTAAAATGTGCCACTTTACTAGTATTAATAAATGCAGTTTTCCCATGAAATAACAACTACTGTTAATGAATAAAGGAAATAGCATTTTTGCTGATCATACTGGCATGGGTAATAAGAGTAGAATGTGTTAGTAAACAATCCTCTGGATTGCTTATCACAGCTTGGACGGGCAGGGGCCACAGTGATCCATTCTCCAGGGCCCCTCACTCATGCAAAGTGTGTCTTATGTGCCTCCAAACACACCACGGTCTTCTTACCTTCCCCATGCCGCTCCCTGACTGCAGCGCCTCCAATCTCACCCAAACCCGCCACATGCTCCTCAAGTCCTACTCTGTCCTTAACATCTTGTGTGATCTCTGGTTTCACCCCTCCTGGAGCTCTGCTTTTCTTCCCCTGCTGCCTCCATCTGTGTCTTCTTGCTCCAACAGCACCTTTATTAAAACCTCGTACAGCAGGGCTTTGGATTTAGATTAAGCCACATTTGCAGCCATTTCAGCTGCCCTGTGACGTGGGCACGGATAATCTACACTTCACAGATGACAAAAACAGGGTTTAGACACTCACCCAAAGATGCAGAATCCATGGCTGCTTTGATGCTTTCTGAACAAAGACCCTGTTATCTCTAGCTTGAAGTTCCTTATCACCTAAACGGTCTGTGCATATACCAGCAACTGGGTGGATATGTTAAATATGGAAAATACTAGTTGGATATAAATATGTTAAAACAGCCATTTGACACGCATCTACTATGTGCTAGTGCTGTGCCAAATGCTGAGGATTTGGAGAGAAAAAAAAAAAGAAAAAGAAAAAACCATGGACAGAACCACAAGGTCTTTACCCTAAGAGAAATCGAAAACACGAGCTTATAAACAGATCGCTGAAATGCAGGGGGTGACCCTACATTGTGTCAAGCACGGGATCTAGGAAAGACGGTAGCGACAGCACATAACCTGTGTTTTGCCAAAGTTAGGGTGTCTTTCTGAAGAATAAAACCCATGAACCAAGGCAAGGAAGCCCGAGAGTGCACGGGACATTCCAGAAATGGCAAATAACTCGAATCCTGACTTTGACCTTGGAACAAGTTACTTAACCCTTTTGAGCCCAAGTCTCTTCATCTGCATAGTAGGAACAACAACATTTACCTTGCTGGGTTAATAAAGGAGATAAGAACCCAACACTGAACTCAGTACGCAGTCGATACTCAGTAAACGACTGATATGGACCTGAAATATGAGCCAGGCAGGGCCTGGGATGCTGCAATGGCATTTGGATTTGGGTGAGAGCCACGATGGGACCTACAGAAGCCTGAACGTGCCTGTGCCCTGCAAGGAAGGTCACTGTGGTGGAAGGAAAAGAAAAGACAGGAGCAGGCTGGGCATAGACTGGGGATCCCTGACCAGTAAGGAGGCCATACCTGAGGTCCAGGTGAGGGATGCAGAGATGCACTCAAGGACAGTGGCAGTAGGGATAGATGGAATGGGGGGTGGCTGTTTAAAGGTCAAAAAGGCAGAGGCCACAAGCACTGGAGACAAATGCGAAGGAGAAGAAAGGGGGAAAAAATCAAGGGTAACTTCGGACTGGTTTGGGGGCCTGGGTGGAAGGTTTGCAGTTCACCAGGGCAGGTTCTAGTCTCAGAGCCTCCAAGAAGTGACTTGGATGGCACCTCTCACGGACATGCATAGGACATTACTGAGAGACTGAGAAAGCTTATCGGCATCATAAGAAAAGGGGAAAACTGTCCCCAAATGGCACAATTCTTTTTCAGGGACGTGGT
>NW_007735415.1:0-512 GCF_000696425.1 Galeopterus variegatus | reverse complement strand
CTTAATTCAGTATTATAGCAATATATCCTCAGATTGGTATTTTTTAATTAAAGAATCGATACATGCTATGGAAATAGAAAGGAGATTTCTCCATCGTGGGGGGAGGATCATTGTTGCAAACCCTATCAACTGAATCACTTAGGCTTACACAATAAAGTTGTCTTAGAATGTTGCACCAGGAAAGTGTTTATATTTCCTGAAAAACTGGTGACATTCTTTAAATCAGACTAACAGCACAAGCCCATTGTATTTTCATTTTTGCCTTGTCAGCCAGGAAGCTTAGGACTGAATTTAAGGCACAGTTGCAAACACTTCTTATCTCCAGGGAAAGGGAGCTGGCATTTATTAAAGGCCAACTTGTGCAAGGTTCTTCCACAAAGTATTTTTAAATGTAATGCTCACAATCACCCAGTTATTATTATTCTGACTTCACGGACTCAAGAACTGAAGTTCAAAGAAGCTGTCAGGAGCTCAGTCATTCAGCTAGCGAGTGGTGAAGGCATCCAAACCCA
>NW_007735414.1:77470-78470 GCF_000696425.1 Galeopterus variegatus | reverse complement strand
TTATTTTAAAATAAAAGGAGCTGGTTTGTTAGTTCAGTTAGTCAGAATGCGGTGCTTATAAAACCAGGGCCTGGGGTTTGATCCCTGTATCGTACAGCCAAAAAACAAAACAAAACCTCATTTCTATTAGCAGTTCAAACTGACTGCTGATTTTTTTTAAATTTTAATATAAAATGTAAGTTACTGAGAGTTTATCTTTCAAAGTGACACAAACTAAAACTATACAAATCCAACTTGTTAACTGAAAGCATTACCTCCAGGTCTGTTTGCTTTTGTAGTTTTTGCATCATGGTCATAGTCTTATTCAAAGTAGCACAAATGCGGCTCTTAGTCTCTCTCTGTTCAACAGCAACTGGTTTAAAGCGTGCATAGAAAGTTTGATATCGAGACTTTATCACTGACAATTCCTTCAAGAGTGTAACTGGATTTTTCTACGTCAAGAAAAAAGTTAATATAAATTACACCATGGAAAGGAAAAATTAAGCTTCTTTCTAAGAATGAAAATATACACAACACATTCTATCATCCATTTAATTGAACACTGTTGAGTATTTAATTATGCAACTGTGTGACAGAAAATGGGAGGTGGAGAAAAAAGAGAACTATAAGACTTAAATCTTATCCCCAAGTAATGTATAACCTAGGTACAGAAACAACCCATTTAAAAAATAGCAATATTAAACAGTAAATAAAGTTACTTTCCGTATATAACATTTGATGCAGAGTTCACAATGATTAGGTACACAGTATTTCTAAAGTACAATTCTAAATGCTATTCAGAAGACTAGACACTATTTTTTGTTCTGAAAGAATAGGACAACTTGAATCCACTTATAAAATTCTTAAACATACTATCATGAGGCTAATGTATGTATAGATACCAATTTACTTATATATATACAATATACAAAATTCATGCCAACTCAAACAACTATATTAATAAACTGCATTGGTTTTTCAAATTCATTTTGTAATATAAATAGCCACTATTCCATAAAAG
>NW_007735414.1:75811-76326 GCF_000696425.1 Galeopterus variegatus | reverse complement strand
GAGCTTTTTAAAATATAATTTAAAACTATTTTGTACCAGTACAATATATTAATTTACAAATGTAAAATTTTATCAGCTGTTAAAGCATTTGCAAAAACCACACATTCTACTTCAGCTTTATTGCACAATATCTATAAGAAAATATTAATTTTTAAATTAGAAAACATAAAAATGCTTTCAATATAGAAGAGACAATCTGATTTTAAAGACAACACTCTATAAGAATGTCTACCCAGAAAATAACAAACTTTCACAGGATACCAAGCTGGATAGATGCTTCAGCAGATCCGGTACAAAGTACTGTTTAAAACCAGTCCAAGATACTTAATCCAAACTGTATCATCATTCTTCATTAGAAATCTAGACACCACTCAAGGTGGCTTCTTATACTTAAAAAAGTTGAGGCATTTTTCAGTGTGAGCATTCTGAATATCTCTTACATATCAAAAACAACACTTCCAACTTAATAGCCATTTGCAGGTTTTTTTTCCTTCATGCAGATTATCTCTGGCAAC
>NW_007735414.1:74790-75302 GCF_000696425.1 Galeopterus variegatus | reverse complement strand
AAAATACTGACAGCAAACCTTTGTGGGAATTTAATCCACTTCAGACGATAAATATAATCTAGAGATGCAAAAGGGAAAATGTTCATATACACATTATCAATGAAGTTCTGTGTATGATAGAAAAGAAAAATAAAATCCTTATTCATTGGGACAAGGATTCACCAGATTGATACATGTGTAGATTATGCATCATTTCCTATTAAAGCATGTTGATTCATTCTCAAGTGTTTTCAAGTTTATGCCTTTGTGACCCAAGAAATTACCTTTTGGAACTTATGGCCTGCATAAGCAAAGTCAAATGTGACATTACACATTTGTGTAGAGAAAATAATTATTAAAATAGTGGTTATGCACTCACAAGTTTGTTGTAGGTAGACAGAATTATCAAAAACCCAGATGCTTATAAAAAGTTTGCATTATTTAGAATTTCTTCCTTAGGAATCAAAGCAGTTGCTTTTCTGGAACTGCAATTTTTCAGAACTGCTCAAAGCACCTCATCTAGATGAGTGTTT
>NW_007735414.1:72032-73984 GCF_000696425.1 Galeopterus variegatus | reverse complement strand
TTCATAAAATAAAAATGTTCTATGACTTCAATTTAAATACATATCTGAAAAGCTAAAAGGAAGCTTTTTTTGTTTGTTTTTCAAAAGTGCTAATTATTACATTTACAAGTCTCTTCAATACATTATGTCCAGTTCTTTGTAAAACTAAACCACCTTGCTTTAGGCACACTGCTTGATGAGTTCCTAAGAAGCAGAGGGGGAAAAAAATCACTTGTCAATTAATCCAGCTTCCTTAATTTTACTGAAGAAGAATTTCTCCAGGATATTGACACATTTGTAGTATTCACTCTCAGGGGGGTTGTACTCTTTGCAATTGGTAAAGACTCGCTGTAAGTCTGCCATGAATAATTTCTTAGACACGTAGTACCTATTCTTGAGGCGTTCACTCATGGTTTTCAGATCTGCACAGGAAAAAAAGATATTAGCCATCTTTGACTCCTTTTAAACACTAGCTGGCAAAAGTGAGACTGGGGAAAAAAAAACCTACGTTGTTGGTTTGATCACATTTTTATCATTGCAATGCCTTTGTTTAAGAGAAATTCTTATGATCAAGGGAAACAGTTTTAAACCCTAAGTTCATTCTTTTGAGAGGGTTTTTTTTATGTAAAATCACAGCCATTTTAACATTAAAGGAACCATTATTAGTCATCTGGTCCAATCCCCTAGTCAGCACAAGGAAGCTAAGAAGATTAGCAGAGAAAAGTGTGATAAACTAACTACTATATTCATTCAGAGCTATACAGAAGAGGCTCTATCTACATGGCGTAGAGCAGGTGTAACATTTGTACTGAATCATTGATTTACTTAAAACAATCTTTTGTTTGTTTGTTTGTTTCCACTAAATTCACAGATGTTATGGTGTCAGGTAGACAGAACTAAAGAGACTAAAAATATACACCCACAAATACACCAGTGACCTTGCACATAAAATGGTTCAAATGAATCTTGTTTCATGCTCCATCAGTGAAATAAAAATGACAAACTTTACTTCATTATCGATTTTATAAAGCCCCAGTAAGCTTTGTGAGACTATTTTAAAAAAACATTTTCCCAATATATCTACTTTCTTTAATATGTATGATTTTACACGTAATAACAGTACTTCATCTAAACTTCTAAGAAGGCAATGCAGTTTCCTCAATCTTCAATCTCAGGCCCAATTTAAAGAATTCCATGCAGATTAGAAGATGATAACACTTTTCTATTTATAGGTCCCTGGTTATCTTTAAGTCTGGTTCTACCACTAAAAATTATAATTCTATTAACTCTACATAAAAAAATAATTCAAAACGGCTAAAGAAACACTTCTGACTACCCATATCTCAGATTCCTACTATATTAGCAAATTTTCCAGAAGGAAAGAAATGTACAACCAAATATACTGGGGTTATCATTTAATAATAAGTAAATTTATGTATAACACCCCAAACTGGGAAGAAATTCATTTGCATCAAAATCCTAAATCCACCACAAAGCACTAAAGAAAAAATAGAAAACATCTGCTTCTGACTATCTCTTGATTAAAGCCTATCTCAGTTAGAGAACATGTCACACATTTGTAAGTTCAACTTTCAATTATTCTTTCGTCTCTAACTGAAACAGTTTGGAGGGAGAGAAAAGTCTTAAAAAGTGTTAAGATTCACAAAGCCTCAGCAAATTCCCCACTGAGTGTCTCACCCAAGTGTGACTGAACAGAGCAAGATGTTCTCTCATTTAAGGAAGAAAGAACAACAGAATTGTGCCTCTCTAAGTAAAAATAGATATTTACGGTCCTTTTACCTATGCCTACCCCTTAAAATATGCTACCCAATGCAATGTTTGTATTGTTTTAGAAAGAGACAGGAAGGAAGGAAGGAAGGAAGGAAGGAAGGAAGGAAGGAAGGAAGGAAGGAAGGAAGGAAGGAAGGAACGCGACATCAACTACAATGTATATTGAGAAGTTAAAAATTTTT
>NW_007735414.1:29607-71032 GCF_000696425.1 Galeopterus variegatus | reverse complement strand
GAAGGAAGGAAGGAAGGAAGGAAGGAAGGAAGGAAGGAAGGAAGGAAGGAAGGAAGGAAGGAAGGAAGGAAGGAAGAAAAGTAAGGAGGAAAAAGAATGAAACTTGATACAAAGAAGTTTCTCCAAAAGCTTTGAAACTTTTTTTTTTTGGGAGAAAGGGGATAAGAAGAAATGGGGAGAACCTAAAATGGAGCAGAAACAAAGCAAGAACTAAAACAGGTGTTTGGACCTTTCTGAATAACTTTGACCAATTCTAAACCCTTCCTGTCTTTATTTCCTTTCTGTTTTAAAACTGTAGAGAACATCTTTCTTTCCCTAGCCTTCTTGGATTCTTTCAATTGACCAAATAACATGAGTTAAAAAAAAGAAGGTAGGTTGGCCGGTAGCTCAGATGGTTAGAGCATGGTGCTGATAACACCAAGGTCCAGGATTCGGTCCCTATACAGGCCAGCCACCAAAAACAAACAAACAAAAATACAATTTAAAAAAACAAACAAGTAAAAAATACAATTAAAGAAAAAAAAAGAAAACTGACTAAATATTGGTGGTACCAAATATGGAGATACGGTTAAATTATTCTATTTTCATTCTCCTCCCTGCCCCAACGTGGGAATTCTGGACATACAGGAAAACCCTGACTAGCAATCCACAAGTAGTAAGTAGTCATGCTTGGGCCAGACCACTCAGACAATATCCAGTGTGCACCTCCAGAACTGAAATAGGTTAGATCCCCTCCTTATGAGAGAAAGAGTTTTTTTTTAGGACATGAGGGAAAGAGAAGAAACGTTTTTATAAAATCCAGGAAGTCAATAAGAAAAAAATGTAAAATTATTAATTTTTCAGTCTTATCTTCAAATAAATGACCATCTTAAGGGCAAGACTACATATTTTGTTCAGCATCTAAAGGTACCCCAAGAAAAAAATTGTTGCTCCATTAAAGAGCATTATTTATGGTTGTAATTAACTTTGTTTAGCATACATCTCAGCCCATCACTGGCCATGCTCAAAGGGGTCAATTTTCCCCTCACTGGCACTCAGCTATGCATACAGGTGGTATCCACTTGGAGAAGCTCTCACACTTCTCAGGCTGGACCAAGACAGATGGAATTTGCTAGATCTACCACTGCATGTGGACAGGGGCTGAAAGAGAATTATCTCCCCAAACTCAAACATTCCCATGAGGGTTTCACAAAAGAGGTTGAAATGGTCCAGAGGGTGAAGATGCAAAAATAAGTTAACTTAAGGTTGGAAATGGACACAAAGGTCTTTAACATATTTTTCACTTGGTGGAAAATAAGACTTAGTCAACCCTCCCTTTTGGTTTTCTTGTACTAAAATAAATAGTAGCGAGGCAGAGCAAAGAAGGAAAGAAAAGCACATAGATGTATGTTCACTTTAAAAAGTACAGGCTACTTAAATCATTCCTACAACTATATACAAAATTCATGTGAAAATTAACACCACAGAAAACACCTGTAAACAACTCTCAGTTATCAAGGAGCTAATGGATCACTTTCATCCTTCCTTTTCACATTTTACCATTCTTGGCACCTGGAATAGATTACAAGTAGAAAAGGGACATGGGCTGGCCCGGTGGCGCACTGGAGAGTGTGCCGCTTGGGAGCGCGGCGGCACTCCCACCAAGGGTTCGGATCCCATGTGGAGACCGGTTCCCGCTCACTGGCTGAGCGAGGTGCGGGCGCAACACCGAGGGTTGCGATCCTGTTGCCGGTCCCCGGTACGGGCGCGACACCGAGGGTTGTGATCCCGTTACTGGTCAGTAAAAAGGAAAAAAAAAAAAAGAAAGAAAGAAAAGGGACAGAAGACTTTGACTTTCTCCAAAAAACAGCCACACAACTGATGGAAAAGAAAACATTTCAGCTAGTTGTCTATCATCTGCAAAATGCCAAACTGGTTTAATCTGGGGGCTCTCAGTTGATGCAATTAATCATTTTAGCATAGTACAGCAAATTCCACAATTCTACATTTCTGAAGGTATCTTTTTGTTTGTCTTTGGATGTGGGACAAAACTTAAAATGAACAGTATACATAGTGACACTAACTACCCAGCAAGAACATGGAAAATCAAGAACTGGCATTAACTAGAATTTCTCCCTCTGAAAGTACAGCAGTCAAGCAGCTTAATCTAACTTCTTTCGTATTACCTTCAAAAATTCTTAAAAGGAATAGCCATTTATGATAAACAGACTCAACCATATCAAGAGGCAACCTATAAACAAGGTTATATCCCAACTGCCCACTTCATTATCTAGTACTGTCTGCAGTTCCCCACCTGGACTTTCTTCTGCTGCTATTGTTGTTGAGTCCATACGGGTTCTAGAAGACAGCTGCAGAAAGTCTCTAACGAACACAGCCACCCACCTCTCCTTTATCTTTCTGCTCTGACATCACTGCCCCCTGCCCCCATGGGCACATGGAATCCCACCCCCCCTTCTCACACTTGCTACCCTCCAAGAGAGGAGTACAAATCAACCTCCGCAACCATCTGTCCCCCACACCGCCATCCAGAGAATTTTAAATCTATACTTAGAAAACGTTAATGGCATTACCCATGGGGAACCTTATAACTTCATAATATCCTGGAGCTTCTGTTCTCTTCACAGGTTCCATGAAGGGCCAAGCGCTTTGATGGCTCTTGGGTAAAGAAAAAAGTAAGGTATCTAATATGGAAATTCCATGTGGGAAATCATTTCAAAATATTTGCACGAGGCAAATGAAGAGGCCACCCACCTTCACTTGCTGGAGGATGCTCTTGAGCGTGCTGTAGAGCTGGTCAGGGTCTTTGGGCTCTTTGCTTGAAAGGAGAAGAGTAAACGACAAGGAGCAATCATTAGTTTTTCACACTTCTGCCAGCCGATTCTCACAAAAACCTAAAACTGAAACCATTCTTACAAAAACCTAAAAAGGAAACCATTCCAGAATTTTTTATGAAAATTGAAGCCCACACTGTTGCATTAGTGGTTATAATTAATTTGCCCTTTTTCTCTTAGTTGCTAGGAAAGAAAAAAAATCACTTCAATTAACATCCTCTTGCCCATCATACTTACTTTTTCTCTTTTCCATTCGGTTTCCAGCCTGTCTCTCCTATACATCAATGAAATTAAACACTGAATGAGAACTGCTTTTGGTCAAGAGAATAATACAGTCAATACTTATCAAAAGCATAATAAATTACAGCCATGCCTCGGTAAAACTCTATTTGGGGGAAGAGACTGAAATTAACGGCAGTTAGTTACTTCCTTATATAGCTAATAATACGAAACATTTCCAATACTGACAATCCTGCCCTATATGTTACTGTTTTTCAACACAGGAACTCTAACCTTTCAGAAGAAAGCATAAAAAATAAGTCCAATACTTCGGACACATGTACTTTAAACTGTAGGTCGATTTTTTTGCTAATCATCCTGTGAAAAAGTTAAGTTGTTATTTTAGGTCAGAACAAACTCTGTCCTGGTATCTATTTTATTTGGCCAAAACCCTGCTTATAATGCGAAATGGTTTAAAGTAGCAGATAGAAAACAGAGCCTGGTGGCTGATAGATCTGGAGTTGATTTCCTGCTCTCCCCTTGAAAGTTAATTTACCCTAAATAAGTTACGTAACCTCTTGCCTCTTAGTTTATCAATCTACAAAACAGACCTCTAAAAATCAGGTGATGTTATCCCTTTTGAGATTAGTTGATGTGTGTAAAAAAACATAGAAGAATGCCTAGCACAAGTAGGCATTCCATGATATGGTAGCTATTATGCCATTAAAAGGGATAATATAGGAAAGAAGGGTTTCTGTATTTAGCAATAAAGGATCTGCTAGAGGATAGATATAATGAAATGATATATTTTACCCAAACATCTTATTTTTTCTGGAGAATTTTAGTTTGTTTGATTTTGTTTTGTTTATTAAATCTTTAATATACTAGAAGAACCCAGATTTGAACCAAATAAAATTGCCAAATCATATTCAATAGCTTTTGAATTACAAAAACAGCTATGTTATATATGGTTTAACCCAACACAATTCATCTCTAACATACTCACAGAAAAGAATCCTTAAGAAAACTACTGCAAAATATGGAACTTGAAACAATTTTATGATTTCCAACACACATGGCAAAAAACCTGTTTTAGAAGTGTGGGAAAACTGATTTAGCCAAGCACAGATCTCTGCAGGTTGCAACCATGATTGCAATGAGACATGGTACAGACGGCAGGATGTTTGGAGATCAGAATTAGGCTGTTTCAAAATTCTGACAGTTACTGGGTATGTGCCATTTAACGTTAAATGATGTAACCATCCTGAGACTCAATTTCCCCATTTGTAAAATCAGAATTCCCCTACCTTCAAGGTCATATATGGGTAGTTCCTAGCACTGTGTTACAACTGGCATGCTCTTAATAAATGCTGGATATTAATGGCTAAAACAAGGGGGTATCTAAGCTCTCCTTGGTTTGTTTGAGTTGGAAGGTAGAGAAAAGACATAAATGGAAAGCATTTGCCACCTTCCTAAAAGACTAAAAATAACACAAAAGGATTCAGGCAGGACAATAAAGCTTTTCAAATTACTGCACTCTGGAAATTGTTTCAAACACAACTCATGGCATTACCAAAAGATTTTGCTTTTAAAAGGAGGTCTATACATACTAATTCCAGGGATGCTTTCTATAGGAATCTGTCGAACTCCGTCTTTAAAACATGAAAGTCCAGGGTAGACTTTCCGAATCTGGGCCTGTTTTCTTTCTATCAGCTTTTTAATTATCTGTAAAGCACAGGAAGAAAATGTGTTTAGTGAAAGAAGTCTATGGATAGAGTTCAAGTCAGTCAACCTAAGGAAATGTTTTCCTAATAAAAGATAGTCTTTTTAATGAAACAAAATGGGACAAAAGGGTGAATGCTATTTAACAGGTAAGAAATAAAAACATTCTACTATACCATGCCCATTTAGTGACAGTCACACAACCATCTTTGAATGATTTGTCCCTGCCATCCAGAAAAGCCAATATGTTGAGAGCACACACTGCCCCTAGGGCCCACTTGTCATCTTTAACATAAGAGCCAATTATTTTGCCCTGCTTCTCGGAGGAGCCACTGCCAGAATTACAGGAAAGCAGCCCTGAGCATTCACTATGCAGTCAAGCGACAGACCTCTTCACATCACATAACCAGAAACTGTTCCCTTCAGACTGGAAGAGAGATGAACAGGCCACTTGTCATCTTTAACATAAGAGCCAATTATTTTGCCCTGCTTCTCGGAGGAGCCACTGCCGGAATTACAGGAAAGCAGCCCTGAGCATTCACTATGCAGTCAAGCCACAGACCTCTTCACATCACATAACCAGAAACTGTTCCCTTCAGACTGGAAGAGAGATGAACAGGCCTCAGAAAGTCCCAAAATCCTTGAATAGTCATAGCCGAGCTTTAGCTATTATTTAAACTTTTCAAAGCTTGAGCCCCAACCTATGCTGCTTGCATCAAAAAAGCAGCTCTAAAGTATCATCTGCTAAAATAATACAACCATGACCTGAGCCACCAGGGCTGATTCAGGGAATTCTGAGAAACGTTTGTTTTGCTAAATAATTCCTAATGTACTGGGGTAACTATTTCCAAGATAGTTTTCCCTTGGAAAAGAAAAAAACAAAACAGTAGAAGTCACGAACTGAATTCACAAAGGAAAGCAAAAAATTCTAGTTCCTCACTGCATGATTTCAAACACATGGCTGGTAAATCCTGCAGCATGAATATGTTATCCTAATAGTTAAATAAAGAACTTCATAAAATGAACAGGATGGCAAAAGCATAATCTTGAAAAATCTAGATCAGTACTGTCAAATAGAAATATAATGCAAGCCACTCATGTAATTTAAAATTTTCTAGTAGCCATATTTTTTAAAAAGGAAAAAGGAAAAAGGTGAAAATGATTTTAATTATATATTTTATTTAATCCAGTAGATCCAAAGTATCATTGTAATATATAATCAACAGGAAAAAATGATCAGATATTTTACATTCCTTTACCCATACTGTCTTCAGAATCGGAGGATTTTATACTTACAACACTTCTCAATTTTGATTAGCCACGTATCATGTACTCAGTGGCCACATGTGGCTACTGGCCACCACTTTGGAAAGGGCCGAGCAAGATGGAGGCTCTCCCTTCACTTATTTATAACTCCAAGTGTTTTTTAAAATGAATCCCATGTGCAATATCTTCAATGAATACCTTCATAAAATATATTGAGGACTATGTTTCAATTTGAAAAGTTTTCCTCTCATTACCAAGGGGTTCTCAAATGTAATGAACTACCAGGTGGCTTCCACAACCTCATGAAGCATTTGAAGACTGTGGACTCCTGAAAACTGACTGTTAATAAGAATGAAAGGCTTCCTAACCTCTCTGTGCCCACAAGGATCAATTTGGATAAAGGAGACATTTTACTTGTGTTCAAGTGTCTTATCTTCCTCCCTAGAAAATGTCTTTGCTTCAACTCCCCACCACGATCTCAAAATGAATGCCTTCAAATGAAAGTATGTCCTCATCTTCCTCTCCTTAAACCCATGCCTCAGTCCTATGAAATATTGCTGTCAGTTTTACAGCATCCCAAAACAAAATTTGAGGAGGTGTCCCCATCTCTAACACGTCACCAAGTTTTAGCAAGTTTCCTTACAAAAAAGAGTACACTGATTTGCCCTCTGGCTCCTCCAAACCCAGTCCTTTGTAGTCTCACATGTGGATTAAGATCTAAGAATTATCCGCCCTCTACCCCCAGCCTACCTGCACACACCTGCACACACACACACATACACACATACATACACAGGCACATATACACCCAATCCTGCTTGCACATAGCCTATTCACACTTTCTCAAATAGAGCCTTTCATCACCCACATACGCGTGATCCTACCTATTCATATGCCCACGAATCTACTTACATTGGACCCTGAGCCTGTGCTCATGCTGATTCCATTACCAGGCTTTCCAGTTCAAAGCAAATCTCTCATGAAGCCATCTCAGATGACACTAGGCCCCTGCAGATCCCACCCTCCCAACACTCACAAAGTAGTTAACTCTCCACTCTCTGGTCCACCTGTCCAACTGCACTAGTCTTCTCCTTCCATCTCCACTAATGACAACTACAGCTTACTCTGTTCTTATATGCTTTTAGGGGCTAGAAAAGTCCTCAATATATTTACAGTTTGTTTGCTACCACCATTAGTCCCTACTTTCCTCAAGAAGTTTTTCACAGTTGGTTGGAATAAATGATACTTATAACAATTATTTGAATTCTGTGGAAGAAGATAGTATGTGAATCCAAATATGTTATTTTATATGAAAACTTCGGAGCTCTTTTAAAAGAACTAGGTTAACAGCTCCAAACCTCCACGATCCATGCTATGGTCTATGTGAGAGAAGACTGGAGGCAGGGAAGGGGGTAAGTGGGGAGAGAGAAGGGATCCAAGAGGAGAGGAGAAAAAAGAAGGGGGAGTCAACTTCTAAAAAGTTCACTGCTTTGCTAGCCATCTAAAATAGCTCAGTGTTTCTGGCTTTCCTCTTTAGTAAGAAGGGCCAACAGATCATGTACAGTTGAGGTTGCAGACTCTGCCAAGGGAATCCTGCTCCCAGCTGACACCATGGGGGTGAATTGATGCTGCCAAGAGGAGGAACGAGGAAAGGGTAGCTGACAGCACGGTGACGGCTTTAGTTGGCCAGCAGCCTCTAATGCAGAACAATGTGCTGCTGAATCCAGAGCTGCTCATTAAGCCCCAAAGAGAACAATGAGGAAAGCCAGCTCTTCAGAGACAGACAGGGAGAGAGAGGAGCTGCTGTGCTTTATTAACTCTTCCAAGTGCTCTATTTGGAATTCTCTCTTAGGCTGACATCTTTGGCCAAGAAGCAACAAAAGTTGCTTTTTATTTTCTAATTTAGGGGGGAAAAATGCCTTTTGCTCACTTCCACGGGAGGCATAAGAACAAATTTGAGCCACTTTAAGTAAAACGAAAATACTTAATGGATAATTACTATGCACCAGACACTGTGAAAGCAGCTTTATGGCTGTTATGTTGGTAATGCCTGACAAATAACTAAGTACTGGGATTAAAGACATTAGTAGAAACCATTAAACAAAGATGGACTTAAGACAGATGTCTTCTTCAGTTATCTGTGATAGAACCATGCACTAGAATGGATAACAGAAGCATCAAGTGGAAATGATGTGAGATGACACTGGTGCAAACTTCCAGTTCCTGAACTCCAAAAAACTTGGGAGAGCGAGGAGGCGATCCTTGGCTCAACACACAAAGTTTGTTCGTTTAACAAATGGCCTTTGTGTACTTCCCAATCCTCTTTTTAAAGGGTTCTTTTTTTTTTTTCCTGCCTTAGAGTAATTTAAAATTACTGCATAATCAGATCTATCAACCTTTCCCTTTACTGCCTGTCTTTTAGCTCATTTGCATAAAAGATGTCATCTCAACATCAGATAACAAATCACTTAACACCTAGAAATGTGAGCCTTCAGAACCCACCGTGTAAAAGGAGAGATTAATACACACTAAGATAATGTCTATGTAAGATGAATAACTGAAATTCAAATAGGTGAAGCAAACCAGTGCTAGAGAAGTTCAAAGGAAGAGCTGCAGCACGGGCTGAAATGGTTTGATTTGCTTGCGTGTTGGGCAAAGGGGGTGGGCAATGGATGAAGACACCAAACAAGAGGACTAAAGCACTGGTAATAATGGCCTTAGGAGAAGAGTGTGGAGATGAAGGCAAAGAGATAGAACTGGGAAGAATCACTGAGGCCAGAACGTAAAGGTTTTGAAGGAGAAGTTAAAATGTGTCACCAGTACTTTACACATTTTGCATTTTACATCAATTTAACAACTACTGATCTCTTAGCAATGGTGACCTACAGAGGTGACAGATCAAGGATACCTTGAAAAAAGAAATCTAGAAGAACCATAGCTAACTGAGATTATGAAATCCAGTCAACCTGTACACACCAAACCCAGTGAAATGCAGCCCACTCTCACTCAGCTGGCCGGGATGGAAGGAACATGAGTCGACCACCTGCTCACCTCCTTCTGCTTTTTAATGATGACAGAAAATTCTGTATATGGGATTCGTGGATTTAGCTCACATCCCATTAAAGTGGCTCCTTCATAATCCTTGATGTAACCAACATATTTGGTTTTAGGTATTTTAATTTCTTTGGAGAAACCCTGCAAAGGAAATAAATTCATTCATATGAACACTGCAACAAATATTTATCAAATGCGAACAATGTACCAGGCACTGTGCGAGGAACCAAAACATGCTTCTTTCAAGTTCTCATTGTATTATTCTGAATAGGATTCACTTGAAAAATCACACATGAAGTTCAAAAACATCAAAAATCAAATATAAACCAAGACAACATTAAAAAAAAATAACCCCAATGAAACACAAATAATATTAAAAAGTTTAAATGCTTTATAATAAACTAGTAAACAAACAAACAAGTTTGAAACCGAAATGGGTATTAAGGAAAAATTAGGTTTAATTTTGCATTGAATTACCTAATAAACATAACTGATATAAATTGCCCCCAAAGTGGGGAGAGGATCCCCAGGATTCTCAACAAATCAATAACTAACATTGATATCCATCTTGAAAGAAAAGTTTGTAAAAAATGTAGCAGTTACAGGGCCGGCCCGTGGCTCGCTTTGGAGAGTGTGGTGCTGACAACACCAAGTCAAGGGTTAAGATCCCCTTACCAGTCATCTTAAAAAAAAAAAAAAAAGAAGCAATTACAACCTTGCTATTGAGGAACTGAAACCCCTTCCTTGCAGGCAAATAACTTCCAGACCGTCACAATGTGTGGTTATTTCAGTGACATTAATGCTCTGCAATATACTCATTTACATATTTTAAGCTATAATAACAGAGTGATACAGGGTATATATTCAAAATTAAAAATAATATATTTTTAATATAAATATAATCTTCCTTAAAGTGTCTATTTCAGTTAAATTAGTTGGATATCAGAACTATGACCAGCAGTTTCCTGCCTGGCCTTTCAGCAAAAACTTATTTTCCAAGCAATTATTGCCATCATCCTCAAAGAGGACAATTGCCAAGTTATTTAAGAACCATGGCTGAGATTTCGTGCTTTGCAATATAGTTACAGCCTAGAACAGCTGACATTCAAGCTCCCAGCAAAACAATCCCATTGAGTTCTTTTAAGTGAGTTTTATCATAAAGGTCACAAGCACATC
The DNA here is from genome assembly GCF_000696425.1 of Galeopterus variegatus. Classification (NCBI taxonomy): domain Eukaryota; kingdom Metazoa; phylum Chordata; class Mammalia; order Dermoptera; family Cynocephalidae; genus Galeopterus; species Galeopterus variegatus. The sequence continues at coordinate 60,764 of NW_007735414.1, read as the reverse complement.
CCAAAGAATGTGAAAATAAAGACGAGATTAATTATCTGCCATCAGAGCAAGAAAAGCTTTCTAATCATATATGGACATATTTTTTTTAATGTTAATAGATTTTATGTAGTAAAATCTTTAAAATTCTGTAGATTAATAAAAACTATAAGGAATGTTGAAACAAATATAAACCATTAACATTTATATACAAATAGTTCTCATAAATTGATGTAAAACTAAATATGTTAATAGAAAAAGAGGCAAAATACGATGAATTGGCAATCCAAAAAAAAGAAGAAATACAAAGGGTTGATAAACATGAAAAAATAAGTGAAACCTCATAATGACCAAATAAATTCAAACATACAATTTTTTACCTGGGAAAGGGGTAAAAAGGTTTTTTTTAATAATCAATTATTTTCCTGAGTCCCATTATATATTGCAGATAAGAACAGAAATTGTTACACTGTTTGGCAATATATAACAAAAGCCTTAAAAATGTCTGGAAGCAACTCTACTTCTACACATTTATTCTAAGCACATTACCATCAATGAGGGCAAAACACACACATGCACACATACACACACGCAAGCACATGTACACACATGCACACATGTATACTTACATATAAGAAACACCCAAATATCCAAAGATGTGGTATTGGTTAAATAGTTTTCTATTTATACAACAAAATCCCAGTAAACCATCAAAAATTATATTTAAAAATAATCAGAACATTAAGTGAAAAAGGCACGTAACTAAATTATATACACAGTATGAGCCAATTTTTATAATTATATATACATTCGCACAGAAAAAATATTAGTAAGGTACATATCAAAGCATGAACAGTAAATTTCTCTGGATGGTAGAATTACAAGCAATTTTTCTTCTTTGTGCTTCACTACATTTTCCAAAATTTCTACAATGACTATACATTATTTTTGTGGCCAGAAAAGCAAACGAAAAATGTTTAGGAATTCTAAATTATTATTGAAATAATATGCAGCCAAAGAATAATCTGCAAAGAGCTGAGCTGTAATCTTCTGATAAGAAAGTACAGAGACGGCAGCCAAGCTCCTAGCCTGCCAAGTGCTGCAGAACCAGGATGGTTTGTAGTCCTTTGTAAACTTCAGGACTGCTCTGCTGTCATAAATGGACGGCTTCCAGAGACTGAATCCATTCTTCTCATTTATGCAGAACTCTACCCACCCAGGACTGGGAATTTCTCCTTAGTCTGGGGATACCATATCTTAGAATGTCAGGATGCATTATTATACTTCACTTATAGATGACATTCATTTATTCCCTCAACAAAGTTATTTAGTACTTACAATGTCCCAGAAACACTCTTTAAATCAGTATGAAGCTTATTTCTGGCATAGGCTTACAAAATAAACATGTGTACCTCTAAGTAGAGCATATGGGGGAGGGGGGAACTTATTTGGATGAAGGCCACCTGACTGCACATTAAGAAATGACAGAACAGTGCTGCACAGTGAGAAACCTACCTGTTTCTTGAAGTATCCAATTGCATATTCATCTGCATATGTGAGAAAGTTCAGGATATCGTGTTTTATATGATATTCTTTCAAATGATTCATGAGATGCGTTCCATAGCCCTGTGTGGAAGTTAGTAAACGGACAAATATATTAGGTTCTAGAGGAAAAATTGTCCCATAAGTTCACCAGAAAATGTTGACAAATTTAGAAGTTTGTACTTTGATATATTATACCAACCAGGGCCTTTGCTAAAGGAAATACGATATTAACACCCTTTCTTGCATGTCTACTTTGCAAATGAGCCACAAAACCAAAAAATTGAAAATTGCCAATTTGAGATAAAATCATCATTTGAAAACAAGCTTGGGGTTCTTTGAAAATAAAATACCAAGGCTACAAACTGTTAGTTTAATCCTGAAAGTGTCTGAGTAAATGTTGATTCTGAATTCCTGCTTATCTTTAAATTATTTGAGAATATGAGATGAAAAGAGCCATGTAAATGAAAAGTGCTAATCTTCACTAGAATATTTACTAATCCCAGTGTTTGCTGTATACCACAAATCAGCAACCTTCTAAAGAATCGTACCATCACACACATATGATTCTCAACTTGGTACTATCAGACCCTTACAAGCAAGGTCTGAGAAGCCCAGAATCTCTGATCCAGCCAGCAAACATTAGGAAGTAACTAAAGACAGTGAACAATGTTGAATGAATTAGTAATCAAAATATGAAGAAAAAAAAAAATAGGGAAGTACCAGTGTTCAGTGACATACAGAGCTTAGAGAAAAATCTATAAATTTAATGCGATTGTTTCAGAAGCTCATAAAAAGAAATTAAAGTAAATCCAAGCATCCAGACACAACTATCTTCACACAAATATTCTAGAATTTGGTGACACATTTTTCTGAAGAATTCAAATATGTTCACAGGTATGATCTCATGGAATCATAGTAATTTAAGGGCAGGAGGACTTTTAAAAGTTATTTAGTCTAACTCCCTATCCCATGTGAGGCCAGAAATCTTTTGCCATCTGTCATGAATAGGTAATCTGCTACAATACCTCCAAATGCAGGTGATCACTTGGTCCTGAGACAGACCAATTCATTTTCAACCATTATATGATTGGAAAGTTCTTCCTCATGGTCACCCAAGATCTGGCCCCTTGTTATTTCTACTCATTTCTCCCTTAGTTCTATTTCTAGAGTTACAAAGACTCATTCCTGCTTTTAACAGCTAGCTTTTCAAGCCCTTGAAGTATTTAGTCTTTCACTCATATCCATCCCTACCTCTCAAGTCCAAGCCAAGCATCATCAAGGGACAATCATATGGCATGACTGGAAGACCATTTATCAATCTAATCCTTTTTTTCAAGGCTTTCTCCAACATTATGATGCCTTTCTAAAGCATGTATGTAAGGGCAAAGCATAACAACAATCAGGGGATGGTCTGTCCAGTAAATAGGAGAATAGCATCATCATCTCCCTCTTCTGGAAATAATTCTTCCATCGATGTTACCCTTAAGGCCATTTTAGCTTTTCTCAAACATATCAAATACTGAAACACCATGAGTTGGAATAAAACTTGGATAAAAAGACAAATGAAATACAGGTTGAATAAGCCTTATTTGAAATGCTTGGGACCAGAAGAGTTTCAGATTTCAAATATTTTGGATATTGGAATATTTGCAGGTACGTAACATGTTGGCCATCCTTAATCCAAAAATTTGAAAAAAAAAAAGCTCCTATGAGCATGATGCATCCTTTGAGCATGATGTAGGCACTCAAAAAGTTCCAAATTTTGGAGCATTTTAAAGTTATAGATTAGGTACGCTCAACCTGTATCTCTCTCCTTGAGAAGATGATAGTAAAATGGGGAAGATAAACATATAAACACATAATGACAGTATAGAGCTAAACTGTTCAGTATGGTAGCCACTAGCCTCATGTGGCTATTGAGCAACTGAAATGTGTCCAGTCCAAATTGAAATGTGATAGAAGTACAAAACACACCAGGAAAAAAAAATTCTCATTATTAATATTTTGTACTTATTACATGTTGATATGACAATATTTTGTACTACTAGGTTAAAAAAATCAAAATTAACTTCACTTGTTTCTTTTTACTTTTTTTAATATGGCTACTAAAAATTTTAAAACTATATATGTGACTTGCACCTGAGGCTTGCATTATATTTCTATTGTGTAGCATTGGTACAGTGATGTCTTTGTACTTACTCTAGCGAAAAGGCTCAGAAGATAATTAAAGGGGTGGATAGAAGAAAAAGAAGATGCTTCAATTAGGCCTTAATAGAGCTTATGAAATGAAAAAAACAAGGGATGGAGATCAATTGTAAATCTAACTGTAAAAATAAATAAATAAATAAATACATAAATAAAAATTTAGAAAAGAAAAGAAACAAAAATAAATTAAATGAACAAATGTAAGGTAAAATGAACTTTACAGAAGTAATATAAAAAGATAGGAAAAGTGGGTATATAACCTAGGAGTGCAAAAAGCCTTCTTAAAGAAAACATAAAATGCAAAAGCATGAAAGAAAAGACTGATTATTAAGTAGACTACTTCAAATTTTAACACTTCTTCAAGAGACCATAAGTAATTTAAGATACCATAAACGTAAGACAAATGACAAGTTAGGAGGGTATTGTTGCAACATATGTTACAATCATTTAATATCAAGAATACATAAATATCTTCTATATAATCAATACAAAATAGAGAGAGCCTAAAAGAAAAATTGTCAAACATAGGAACAAGCAATACATATTACCAATAAATATAAAAGTAATAGAAATCAGAGTACTCCATCATAAAATGCAATATTTCACTCAAATGCATGCAAATATTTTTAAGGTTGATGGTGCCCAATGTCAGGAAGGAGTGGAGGAAATGATACTCTCCAATAGCACAGGTGAAAGTATACGTTGGCAAACCAACTGAGAGGGCAATCTGGAAATAAATTTTTAAATTCGGACCAGCCATATTCATTCATACAGCAATTCTGCTTCTCAGTGTCCAGAAAAACATTTCCAAATCGAGTATTGTTGGTGATAGAAAATTACAGGAAATAAACATAGATGTCTTCAATCGGGAAATGATTACATAAATTATGGTGCAACTGCATTATGAAATACTATATAAAAAGAATAAAATAGTTCTATATTAGCATTAATAGAAATTTCTGCAACGATGAAAATATTCTTTATTCATGCTACCCAATATGGTAGCCATTAGTCATATGTGGCTATTGAGTACTCAAGTGACTGAGGAACTGAATTTTAAATTTAATTTAATTGACATAAATATAAATTTAAATAACCATATTTATGCATAAAGTTGAAACATCTCTAAGATACAATGTTAAGTTTTTTAAAAAAAAAAAAGTAAGGCAATACATACAGTATAAATTCCATTTACATAAACAACAACAAAACATAGTCACTCATTCCAACATATATAAATCAATAGAAAAATAGCTGGAAGGATGTATGCCAGGCTGACAATAACGGGATGGTGGAGGGGAGGGGAAATTCCCATTTTGCTTTATCTGAAAATGTATTTGTGTGTGACTTATGTAATTGAAAAATACTCTAAACGAAAAATTTTTAAAAATTGGAGGAAAGGGAAGGGTTGGTTAGTTGGAGAGATGTGCATAAGCATAAGAAAAGTAATGCCTAGAAATTAATAAGAAATGTGTCTTCTGATGAAAGACTTTAACATAGATGTGGTTGATGCAAGAAAGCTAGGATTTTGTTCTATGCACCATCTTTTCAGGAGTTAACAGAACTACAAATTTCCTCCCCTTCACCCACAATCTAATTAATTTTACTCGAGAACAGCGATGATGGTTCCTTTGGTAAATAGCTTCTCAAAACTTACATAAGATATTTCTCATCAGGGTCCACTAATTTGTCATCTCTTCAGAGAAATTTTCCAGATTCCAAGTTGCTTGTGAGCATGGATTGTGTATATTTAACTCGAACCTCCTCTGTATCTAGCACTGTGACTGGCAGGAGTGTAGCTTAAATATCTCCTCGGTTAGAGAAGCGCTGGCAACATAAAGCTATTACAAGCAAATGTTTAGATTTTAACCTCAGAACTATTTCCTTGTTTGCACACCTTTATTCTTAACTGCCACCAAAAAGATTCTTTTCCAAATTCATGTGATAACCTCAGTGTTTACTTAAATATTCATTATGGTAAACAAGTATTAGCTATGTAATTTTAAAGTTGCACAAATATCAAATCCAAATAGTTTTTAGATGACAAGATACAGTATTCTAAAACCAGGTGAGCCCATACCAGCCAGCCACCAAAATAAATAAATAAATAAAACCAGGCGAGGAGCTTCAAGTAAATTCTCACATGTTACTCTCTTGCATGTGCTTTGAGCAAGATAAACTCAAACACAACTATTAAAGCATTTACATAAATTTGTACATACGCTTGATTCTCCAAAATGCCACCAAAATAAATAAATAAATAAAACCAGGCGAGGAGCTTCAAGTAAATTCTCACATGTTATTCTCTTGCATGTGCTTTGAGCAAGATAAACTCAAACACAACTATTAAAGCATTTACATAAATTTGTACATACGCTTGATTCTCCAAAATGACCAGATACAAATTTTAAAGTACTATTTCACCAAGATTTTTTAAATAGTAAATAAACATTGAAAACCTTTACTTGTGAATTTGTTGTTCCCAGCAATAGGTGCTACTGCCACTGGGACCCATCTAGTTTAATTCCTGTTGTCCAGTGCTGATGAGCTGGCGAAGCTCAGTTATATTTATCTTAGACTACAAGCACCCAGGCAGTGCTACGTTTCAGGAGTTGTTCATCAATCATTAACTAATGACACAGGACAGTGAAAAGACCAGGAAATTAATGGAAGAACCATTTCTCCAATTTCTATTTCTACTAAATGGCAGATTAACATTATAACACACACACACGCACACACACGCACACACGCACACACAACTTCCATCAAACTCATCTATTCTGTTTAGTTCTGAAAGACTAATCATTTTCTAAAAACTACAGTTTCAAGTCACTTACAAGAAGTGATTTTTTTTCTAGTTCTTTCTACTGAGTTTGTGATGTTTGGCCACCTTCTTTCAAGTCTCCAGAAAATTACATGGTTTGGGAAAAAAAATAAATTGCCCTTCTGGGAAGTATGAAGACAAAATATCCAATTCATATTAAATAACTTCAGATTCCCTCTGGTATCCCTAAAAGTGTCCAAGTCAACCTTAACCAACCTTTCCAAACAAGGCATTTTGTGTAGCTATCTTTGAAACAAAAATTATGCAATCTTTTTCTGAAATTACAAACCAAGCACATATTTTCCAGGTGTTCTCCCTATGAAAAGTCAAACAAAATTTTCCTTTAAGTAAGGTCCTATACTCTGGACACTGGCAAACATCTGAACGTTTCTCACTTTGGCTAGGGGGGAAAAGAAAGATAAACACAGCAACAGCACCATCTAAAGACATATTGTCAGAATTCCTTGAAAAAGAGCCAGAGATTGGTTTCAAGCAAATTTGGATCTTCACCTTCCCCAGTCAGAATGATGAACACAAGACTGCTGAATTGCACTTGCCCTCTGCTGCCTATAGTGCGAGAAGTGAAAGACAAAAAGCTCCACTTGTGCTTTGTGAGAATAAATACATCACAGCATCTACAACTGGCACTATGACCAGAGAGTAAGTTATTAATGAAAGCAAAGCAACACAGCATTGGCTGTAGCCCTCAAGCGGAGAATGATTCCTTCTAGTGACTTAGTTTTGGTTTTTATAAATGCCATTGCTGCTTTGAAGCTGAAGAAGTCAACATTGTCCTTAGACCTGCACAATACAGGAGCTACAGGCCACATGTGCCTTTTGAGCACTTGAGATGCGGCTAGTCCAAATTGAGATGTGCTGTAAGTGTAAAATGCACACTTCATGTCAAAGGCTCAGTACAAAACAGAGGTCTCAATAATCCTTCGTGACATTGAATACCTGTTATAATTGCAATACGTCGGATATAATAGGTAAAATAAAGTAAATTTTAAAAATTTATCTCACCTGTTTCCACTTGCTTTTTTTTTTTAATGTAGCTGCTACAAATTTAAAAGCACATGTTTGTAGATGACATTATATTTCTATTGAATGACATTGCGTTAGGGCTTTCCAATTATTTTTCTCAGCAGCCATCTAATCCTGAGCTGCTTACCTTTCCACTACCTACCATATTTTTGCATGATATTTTTAGGACCCCCAAAATATTAGATGAATAATTTTCTAAGGACACATTTTCTGGTTCCCTTTTTCTAAGAGCAGCAGAGTAGAACATGACAAAGTCTAGATGACAGCTCTTTCTGCCAGCTGGGAGTTTAGTTTCTTCCAACCAGGCTGTGATACCAACTGACATACCAATAAAACAGAGCCACAGTTCCCAGGGAGGAGGGGACCTATGCCAAGGACAATTCGGAAAGTATATTAGTAACTTGGGGGGGGGGAACCCAAACAAAAAACTGTAACACATTCCAAGCCCTACATGAATACTTCTAAAAATTATTTATAAATTTTTCATGACTTCCCTTAGAGAATTTCTTTAGGCCTTGTCCCTAAAGGGTCATAAGAAATCTTTCTGATGTGTAAGGTGCCTAATCTACATCAACCATATCCTTTCTGGTGGTTCAGTGTAGCAGGTGTGTGTGTGTGTGTGTGTGTGTGTGTGTGTAAATTAGCAGTGAGCACTGAGATTTATTTTCAAACATCCCTTCATTTGCTATAGACTACACCTGAGTTGCATAGTGGGTTGTAAGGTGTCCCTGTACCTTGTCCCAAGCTCCAACAAAGCCTTGGCACAACCCTACTTGTTGGTACATGGAACCATTTACTCTCCTCACACATGTACACATACACTTGCATGAGAGGACTCTTCTTAGAAAGTCCTGAACTCCACTTTGAACCTTCTCTGTACATGGCACAGAGAGATCTTCTAAGCTCTGCAGCTTTAGTGAGAAGCCCCACATTCTGCTTTTCTTCTGAGACCTTGGGTTACCCTTATGCTTTTCTTCTGAGACCTTGGGTTACCCTTACCTTGACTTGCTCATTTGATGTTACAGCACAGAAAACAATCTCTGTGAATCCTTGGGATGGGAACATACGGAAACAGATACCACCAATAACACGGCCATCTTTAATTAGAGCGAGGGTTTTGTGCTTCCTGAAAGAATAAGATTATGTCAAAGTTTTACCTATTCATCACATAAATACACTTCATTACATAAATACACTTTTGGGGGTGTTCCTTACTAAGCAACTAAGAATGAGGGGGTATGTCTTGAGTTTCATGGAAACTTCCTTTCTCTAGCCACTATCTTGCTAGATTATACTTTTACCTGGACTTTTTAGAGCAAGCTTTGCCTGCACAAATCTCCATCAGGGCTCCCATCAGAACAAAATACTAGTCACCTAAGAAATGTCTAAGGCTTACACACATGGAGAACAGAGTATGTGTGGAGGTGCTCTGGAAGTGGTATACTCAATGCCAAAGGTCCCACAGATGGCAGTCAGGGCAAAGTCATGGTCAAACGTGGCATTCCCTAAAGAATTTAGTCTTACTCAAAAACATTACAGAAACATTATAGAAAAGAATACAAAATCCATATGTACAATTTGCCAAACCCTACATTATGGAATTCTCTCAGACCATCTGTCTAATGTGTCACTCTGAATTTTCACATGCATGAATCACAGTTTACATATGCTATTGGGCTATATATGTTAAAATACATTCAATTAAAGAAGTTTAGGGGGTTTTTTTTGTTTTTCATTTGTGTTTTTTTTTAATGGACTTTCAAAGTTAATCTGTCTTATATCCCTGGGCAACCATAGTACCGAGTTAAGATACCAAAACCAAGAATGTTTTGACTATGAAAAAAGTGAGACATCTTCTTAGTGTTTATATGCTCTCATCACTATAATACATAAAGCACAAGATAGTCAGCAACAACTTAAAGTATAAAGTGTCATTATTATTAACAAGAAAATTTATAAATTGTTGAAAAACTAAGCTTACTGCTTTTAGACATGAAAATTAGCTTGATGTAGTTTTGCATCCTCAGCAGGACAGGAGGTAGCAAGATTCAGTGGGTGGCTATGGCTGATTTTCACTCTCTGAACAGTTCCCCTTTCATTTAAAAAGGAAATAAGGAAGAAGAAAGAGTACAGCCCCACTTACGGGTCAAAGACGAGCCGTGTGATATACTCTTTTGGCATTCGAGGCAGCTGATGGGAGAACACGTTCTGTAGGCCGACCAGCCACATCAGGATCTTCTTGTTTGGTTTCTGGTTCAGAGAATTGCCAACCACGTGAAATTCAATTACACCCCTGCGCTCTTCCAGCCTTGCCGCCTCATCCCTGGCCGAATGCGCTGACAGAAAATTGGTCTGGGATGCAGGAGACAGAAAAAAATTACACAGAGCTATTCTCTTAAGACAGTGAGGATGAGACACATCAAAGTTTCTCTTCTTTGTTCTAATAAGATACACATTTGTGGATTTTCAGGGTCCTAAACACATGCATATGTGCACACGTACACACACGCGCACACACATGTTATGAAGACAAAACAGAAAAGGTAGGTAAAGCATTTTGAAAAATCGGAGTATCATACATGTACATGAATGATATTTGGTGTAGCTTAGGGGTCAGAAAACTTTTCTGTAAAGAGCCAAATAGAAAATATATTAGACACTGTGAGCCATAAGGTCTCTTTCACAAATATTCAACTTCTGTAAATGTAGCCACAGTGCAAATGTAGCCAATAGACATTATGTTAAGTGGATGCAGTAGTATTTCAATAAACTTTGTTTTAATAAAAACAGCAGACCAGATTTGGCCAATGGGCTGTAGTTTGGCAATCTGTGGTTTAGAGGAACCCTATCTAACTGAGCTTTAAAAGACCCTTGGGATAACAGAACCCACATTGTCATTACAGTCCCAATAATGGCAGTCACATTTATATTTTTAGCACCTCTTTTTGGAGGACAGTTTTCTTCCCAATCATTCACAGCTCATGGTACAACCTTGTCCCGGGACTTTATGCTCCCATCCTTTTTTATCCACCCAGTGGGGTATGTAGGCAAATATTCAAAAAAGAGCTCTCCATGGAAGAAAAGCTCTGACTGGTAGCACTTGCTCACTTTATTGGTCTACAGCTGGCTGTCCAGGTGACCAGGTGCCACTGTGGTCAATTTCAAGCCAGCAACATATTTAATAACCACCTCACAAAATTCCTGAAAAATTAACAATTCTTTTGTGCATGCCAGTACAAGCCAGCTCCAGCACACTACTAAAACCACCCAACACATTTTGATATCAGTGAATACATATTCTAAAGCTGAAAAACCTAAGCTAGGCTAATCTTTGAAGGTACTAAATCTTTTGGAGAAAAAACAGGTATACAAAGGTACTATAGTCTTGAATCCCCACAGACTGGATATCTGGAAGAAGATGGAAAGAACAATTTTATGATGAGATCTGTTACAACACTGCAGTTCTCTGAATTATCCTCAATATCATAAAATAAATACCTAAGGAAATATGACAAATTAAAAATTGATACTTAACCTAGCAGAACCACACTAAAAAAATTTTTTTAAGATATTTATAAAATAATCTCCAAGACATTTGTTTCTGGAAGCTGTCAGAAATGTCTTAAACCATCCTGCACCAAAAATGCTTTACTTGAATCTAATCATTACTAAACAAACAAAAAATAAATTTTAAAAATAATAATAATCACTAGTAAACAATCAGACAAATCCAAATAGAGGGATGCTATGCAACACTAGTGACCAAGACTCTTCAACAATGGCAGTGTTGCAAAAGATCAAAAAAAGGGCTAGGGGCTGGTCGGTTAGCTCACTTGGTTAGAGTATGGTGCTGATAACACCAAGGTCAAGGGTTCAGATCCCTGTACTGACCAGCCCCCCGCAAAAAGGACTGGGGAATTGTTTTATATTAAAGGAGACTAAAGAGATGAGAACATAAGAATTAAATGGAATCACACTCTCTAACTGATCCTTCAACAACAGCAACAAATACTATAAAGGAAGTAATTTGGATATATGGGGGATTTGGATATGGATTATATATTAGGTAAAGGGTCAGACAGCAAACTTTTCAGTAAAGAGTCAAATAATAAATATTTTATGCTTTGTGAGCCACACATCCCCTGACTGAAATATTCACATCTGCTGTTGTATTGCAAAGGCAGCGATAGACAATATGTTTCAATAAAACTTCATTTCCAAAAATAGCCAGTGGGCAAGATTTGGCTTGCGAATTGTAGTTTGTTGACCCTGCATTAGAAAATATTGTAACCATGCTAAATTTTCTAAGAGTGATAACTGCATTGTGGTTATGCAAGAGAACAGCCTTATTCTTATGAGATACATGAAAAAATTGTTAGGACTGAAGTGTTTTGCCATCCATTTTTAACTCAGGAATGGTTCCAAACGGTTCACAGGAGAGAGAGACACATGAAAAAGATGTGGCATAATGTTAACAACTGCTAAGTCTAAATGAAGAGTCGATGGATTTTTATCACAGAATTTTTGAAACATTCGTGAGGGTTTGAAATTTTTCAAGATAAAAAGTTGGGGTGAGGAGATGTTTTCAACTGCGTGAGATTATTACTCTGTGGCCCTGCGATGTGATATTTATCTGGGGCAATCACCTCTTGATCAGCTGTTCCTGCCCTCCCAACAATGACTACAGGTTAAATGCAAACCAGGGTAGCATTACATGCTCACTCTCAGCATTACTACCCCCATCTCCAGACTGGCCAGGAGAGCAAAGGGGTCTACCAGATGGCTGCCCAGGTTTATCCTGCTGACCTCTGGTCCAAGCATCACTGCAGGGTCCGTGATGGTAGACATGACCTCATTGATTAATTCCATTGGAATATCCCCCATAACTCGGGGTTTCTTGGCCTCTTCTAGAACATGAGAATCATTCATTTTCCTCTTTTCTCCTATGATGATCAAAATAAAAGGCAAACGATGAGAAGTTTTAAACACAAAACAGATAATACATGCCAACTAATCCAACTAATTTTCTAAGAGCACAGATGGATATGGAGATGAACTCTCCCTTTGCCAGGGGAAGGGGTGCAGTAGAAGTGGGAAAGGGAAGGCAGGAGGTCACAGTAACTGCCAACCCCAGATCACTTGGAATATTTTCTATTTTCTGTGGTAATTTTTCAACTTAATACAAGAGCTATGAAGACACATGTTTCTTCATTTGCAAATGCAAGGGGTAATTCTAGTTATTGCTAGTTAGTAATCTCTAATACATTCCATTTGTCATCACAGAACAGGGTCCATATGATACCAAAATGTCAAAATTTTTTGATACTTGCTTTATAGCCTAAAACAAGACCAAATTTTTGGTAAATGTGCAGTGGCTTCTTGGAAATAATGTGTATTTTCCAGTTTTTAGGACTAATGATCTCTATACGTCCATTGACTCAAGCTTTTTGATCATGTTTTTATAGCTTCTAGATCTTTACTGATATTTTTGTCCAGTTGATCTATTAATTACTCAGAGATGTTTGTTCAAACCTTCAACTATTGATTTATTACTCTTTTTAGTTATGTGAATCTCCCCCATATATACATATATACACATAGGTTATGTATATGTATGTGTATGCATAAATATTATATATAATGTGTCTATATATTATATATTTAAAATATACTACTGAATTTTTTAATCTTTAATAAGCAATTTAAATAGTAAATTTAGTTTTTTCATTATAAAATGACTCACTTTACCTCTCACAATGCTTTTTTGCTATAAAATGATGCCTCACAAAATAAGCAGGGTCACTAGCCCACGAATAAGATGCAATCTCAACATGCCACGATGCTGGCAAAGGCCTTGCAAAGGCAAAAAGAACTTTCTTCCACTTTATCCATGAGATTATGTGGTGGGTTTTTTTTTTTTTTTTTTTTTTTTTTCTTTCTACTCTCATGTTTGGTTTTTCCTGTTTATCCCTGTTATGACATGTATTTATTTTTACAATTAACATTTTTTACATTTCTAGACAATCGAATCTGATTTATTCCTCACGTGTGAGTTCCATTGAGCATATTTCCATATAGCATTTTCACTAGCTTTAGTTGAAAAGGAGCACAGCAATATAAAGTATCTCATCTAAAGAAGATGATTCCATACATATTACACATTACCTACTAAATGGCCTCTGTTGGGGATCCAAACCCTTGACCTTGGTGTTAACCAGCACCACACTCTCCCAAGTGAGCTAACTGGCCAGCTCAAGTTCTTATTTTTATAACTCTTTTTTTGTTGTTGTTTTTGAAGATAAGTGAGAATATTTTCAGACATTTGACCAACAAATCTTCAAATTCCATGACTCCCTGAGAGTAATGCTGCAAACTATTTAATAGCTGAGGTTTGTACCTCAAATGCCCCAAACCTGATAGACTGCTAATTGCATTATGTTAAGAAAGCATCAGAGGCTGCATCCAAGCTCGCTGGCAGAGTATCTGCACAGATTAGTGATGTCTCCCTTGGAAGTGGGAGAGAGAATACTGGCACATGCTGAAGAGTTCGTACTTCATATAAGGACCTCTTCTCTCTCTCCCTTTTTCATGTATGGCACTTCTTTTATTTCAAAAATTGGTCATATCCAAGATTTGTTTCATGTCAAGTAGGTGGACAGAAATGCAAACTTTAAAATATTCTATAACTGTGAAACAGTTCTAGGATTAAGAGATGTTTTTTTTTCCCTATGTGGTACATTACATTAACAGCCAAATTCTTTACTGTCCTGGTAGTCACACTCTTTGCCATGTGCCTTTACAGTTCTTCCCACGAAAGGAGTAGACTACATTTCTCCACTTCTCCACTCCTTGACTCTGAGTTTGACCATGTGACTTGCTCCAGATGACAGAATGAGGCAGAAGTGATGGTTTGCCAGTTCCAAGCCTGGGCTTCAAGAGAAGGTGTATCTCTCCTTGCTTTCTGATGCTTCTGCCATCATCACAAGAAAGACACGTTCTTCACGGCCTAATGGTCCCAGAAGGACAATAAAAATATGTGGAGCAGAGTTGCTTTAGCTTATGTTCTGTAACCAAGCCAAGTCCAGAACAGAGAGAAAGCCAGCCAAGATTAAGTGAGACTACCTGACATTAGCCAACTACCAGGCAACACATGGAATGAGTGAGTTATGATAAGTTATTACAGTTTTAAGACTGCATTTCTGGGTTGGTTTGTTACACAGCAATAACTAACCAATACAGCTCAAAGTCTAACACGAAGTGATTTCCAGCCATTAAAATCCTGGACATGCACAATCTATAGTGGTCTAAGTCTACCTTTGACATTCTTCAGATAATGGAGCTCCTAGGGCTCTCTCTTATACCCCCTTAAGTGCTTACCTGGGTTTGCCTCAAGCCCCGAAGATGCTTTGCAGGAAGGACTGGTGCTCTCGCCATTCGGCTGCTCAAGGGAAGATGAGTTTGAATTGTATGAAATTGTCCCAGCCACAGGAGGTGGATTGATAACTGCCCCAAGAAAAGGAAAAGAAGGTGTTAGATGATCCTTTCTTAGGCAACAAGGAACCAAGTGCATGTGAGACTATCCCATTCCTGCCCAACACCACAAAGAAGTCTTATGTAAAACAAAAGCCACAGAGCATCAAGATAATAAAGACAGTAATGGATTATAACTCATTGTATAGAATAAGGGTATCTAAGTCCATATTGATCAAATAATAAAGAATAAATAAATAAGTGGAGAGAAAGCAAACCATTTCCTTATGAAAGAATGACAACAAATAAGTAAGGAAGGAGTGATAAAAAGTAGTAAAATATTCCCATTTGGAAGCTGTCATATAGTAACTAGATTATGTGTTAGGCTAAACCGTATGAGTTTAATTTCGACAAAGACAGGATATTTGTGTAATCTCAAAGCATCTCCCCACGCAAGTATTTTTTGATTACAAAAGGAAATGTGGTAGAACTACAGTTGAGAAAACTGGGGAACACCACCTTTATCAAGTGATCAAACTTAAGGCACATAGTGATGGGACAAGCCTACATCATATGCCTTGTGATGCGATGGAAAAATTGCTGTAAACCACACTATTGACATAAGAGGCAAAAACAGATGACAGGCTATAGATAAGATAACAATACTGTATCAAGGTAAAACTTGCTGATTTTGATAACTGTACTGTTTTCATGTAAGAGAATGTCTCTGTTGTTGGGAGAAGACCATTGAAGTCAGTAAAGGGGCATGATGTTTTTAACTTACAACTAATTTAGGGGAAAAGATACAAACACACTTAATTTAGTGGGGAAATACAGTATATATAGAGAGAGAGGTAGAGGGATAAAGAAAGAGAGAGGTGGTAGGGGTGGGGTAATGCTAAAGCAAATATGGCAAAATGTTAACAATTGATGAATCTGGGTAACGGGAATAAAATATACAGAATTTCTTTATCCTGCTATTGTACCTCTTCTATAAGTTAGAGAGTATTTACAAACAAAAAGTTTTGTTTTGTTTTAAAGGCCATTGTACAGAGCAGGATGCTGCTTTGCTAGTTGTGTGGCTGATTTGTAGCTGAGAGGTGAGAGGTGACAAGAGGTATGGATGTTGTCAGTAACACTGGTCAAACACAGGACACAGTGTGGCAGTATAGACAGGTACCCAGAGAAAATGCTCATCTAAGTTTTAACACAGCCTCAGTTCAGTTTGCAGACATCATTCCCAGAAGTCAAGAAGGTGCTGAATTAAGTAAACCAAGCAACAGAGAGACATAAACCCACAACATTTCTAACTGAAAAGTTTTGTATGTAAAGAGTCAGAATATACTAAAGGACCAAGCTATAAGTTTTTCTTCCAGCATACAGGCCTTCTGAATTTCAAAGTACATGGGAGTGATTCTGAACAAAGAGGAAGCTCTGGTGATTCAGAAGACATCTGAGTATCCTGCAGAACTTCAAAGCCATCATTATGAATGTCGTTTATTACAGTTGCATCGATGTGCAGCCATGCCAATTAAGTAGATGATTACACTCTTCTTTCTCCCCAAGGGAATGCATTGCAATTACAGTAGAACAGGAGAAGACAGCCTGCTGATGGCTTCATGTAATACTGAAGTGTACAATCCAGCTTAACTGGGTGACAACCTAAGCCACAGAAATAAACATGAAAATCCCATATGGTCAAAGACAACCTCTGCCTTCTCCATCCTGTGCTGATAGACAACAATGTGGCCTGAAGTTGAGCAGACTGGGAGGGTTTTGAGCAGGCAAGGGTCAAGGGAAGTTTTCACACACACAGAAATCCTCTCCAGATATCCTCCAGAAGAGAAGTAAGTGGATTCTGCTAAACAGTTTTGGTGTCCTCCTGCCTGAAGGAGGAAGCTATGTCCTTCACTCATTCCTTACACAAGCATATGCTTCACATTTGCAATGCACATCAAGACAGTGCAATGTAGTGGTTAGAGCTCTGGCTCTTGACGTAGTTAGGAATTAGACCCAGATGTGAAACCCAGTCTGTCACTTAAGAGCTCTGATTTAGGGCAAGTTGTTGCTACTCTGTGAGCTTCTATTTCCTCAACTATGTAAAGGTGATAATAATTTCAACCTCCCAGAGTTTATGAGAAGGCTTAAAGATATAAAGTAAGCTTCAAAGGCAAGCACTCAATGAAAGTATCAATTATTGTTATTATTATTAGCAAAACTGGATCTCTGACCTGCAAGGAGTTGCACTGATAGGAGAGAAAAGACTTACAGAAAAAATGGGGCTAGGATAACATAAAGTAAGCATATGACATAGTAGTTCTCAAATGCTACCACACAGTAGAATCACGTAGGGAGCTTTTAAAAGTCTCAATGTCCAGGCCACACCCTAGGCCAATAACATCACATTCTCTTGGGATGGCACTCAGAAATCAGTATATTTCAAAACTGCATGAATGATTCCATTGTGCAGCCATATTTAAGAACCAAGAATAGGATATATTCAAGGTTTTGTGAAAGTTTGGAAGAAAGGAGATACAGTCCATGCAGAGGGTATGGGAGGAATTAGGAGAGATGCCATTTCAAAGCCAGGTAAGATCAAGACAAAGGTAGGGTGAATATCACAGGTACAGAGACAGCAATGCAGAGGATATGTCCAGTAACCACACAGAATATGTCCAGTAAACGTTAACTGCTCAGGTCTGGAAGGAGCATGTAATAAGTGCAGATAGGCCTTAAAGCACCACAGTTTTGGGAAAAAAATACACGAAATTATGACCTAAGGTGAAAAAAAAAAAAAAGGCGGGGGGTGGCATAAAGATGTTTTTGAATGTCTTTGGTAACAAAAGTTCAAACAAAAAGGGTTTGATCCAAATCAAAATACCTCATTCCCTAACTACTCTGCTCTGTAGGGATTTAATTACATTTACATCCCAACTTGGGCTCTAGATGAAAAAACTTTTTTAACAACCACCTTCTCAAGTTCATTATTCTGAATGAAAGTTGTCAGGCTCAAAAGTTATATGATTCCATCATATGACATTCTGGAAAAGGCAAAACTATAGAAATTAAAAGCAGATCAGGGTTGCCAGGACTGGAGAGGCAGGACAATGAATGCACTCCAAAGGGGTACAAGGGAAATCGTCCGGAGTAATGCACCTGTTCTCTATTTTGATGGCAGTGATCGTTACCCAACTACATGTGTTTGCCAAAACTCACAAGACACTAAAAAGGGTCAATTTTACTGTATGTAAATTATACCTTGATTTTTTTTTTTAAAGAATAAAATTACCATTGCTGGTACCCTAACTCACTAGCCCCCATACTGCACATTGAGCTAGAGCTCAAGGAAAAACTGTTGATATAAAAATTCTGCATTCTGTCTTTCCCCACGGCCAAATATAAACTGCTGCTTTGACATTTCTTGCCAAATTTCTCCATTGAGTCTTCCTAATGAAAAAGGCAGGAATTCAGATCCTCTTTGGGGGATTACTGTGACTCCAGAAAGCATCGTTTTTCCTTTCTCATAAAATGCTAACTGATGCCACTGGCTGACTCAAGGCAATGGCAAGGATGCCCTGGCCCCACTGAAAAAAATTTCATATCCTGAGACTCAGGACTGCCCTCTCCACCCACTGCCCCACCATTATCCCTGGGAGTAGTTGGATGTATAAAACAGACATCATAGATTAAGAAGCCAAACTGGGACTTGATTCCTGGGCATATCTGGCCATTGACTGAGACTATAAGTGTCTTCAAAAAGAGCCAGAACTTGACTACAGAGTTCAGTTGCCTGATATTTTACACTTCTCATTAAATTGTAATGTGCAAGCTAAGCAAATCCTCTACTTGTTATTGTTTTAACTATTTGATTTGCACCTGCACTCTTCATTAATAGAGACACAATGGCAAGATTTTGGTTTGCACCTGCTTTCTCCTCATTAATAGGGATGCAGATGCAATATATGCCAAAGTGTTAGCTTTTCTGCTGGCTTTAGTCTTCAATTTTCTGATGAAAAACACAAATAAATACAGAGTGAGCTGCAACTATCACTTCAGGTTGCTCTTTCTGGTTGTTCTCTTATTTATATAACAAGAGATTTACCTGTTTGGATTCCTAGCTGGCCTGTTCTGGAAGAGGCTGAGAGAAAATCTTGATCCCAGATGGGAGAGTTTTGACTATAAACTTCTTCTTCTAACATAGATAAAAACCTAGATAGAAGAATAAGAACAATAGTAAGATATTTAAAAAAAAAAAAAAACCTAATGTATTACTAGGAAGACAAAAGCCCTAACCATCTATGGCAATCACCTTAACATCAGCATCTCACCTTCAACTCAGAAATGTACTAGAGAACTATGACTCAAATGATGACCTATTAGGCGGCCCTGGTATATTCAAATCCAGAAAGACATTTCTATAAGTTTATCATCTTTTGACCCTAACTAGCTTGACACAACATAGGACACACAGAGCACTGCACTAGTGAAAATGCACTACTCTTACTCAGTAAGTCTCAGAGCAAGATTTCAGCCCTCCATGCAGCTGTCATTGTCATTGTCATTACCATCATAAAAGTTGCTAATATTTATCGAGTGCTTGCTTTGTCCTTGCACTGCTCTGAGAACTTCTATTGCACCCTCATATCAACCCTATGAGTTATATACTTTATTTTTAGTTATCGCAGACATATATAATTCTTACTATGTGATAGGCAGTGTTGTACAGGGTGATGTATATTAATTCACTTGATCTTCAAAACGACCCTATAAGATAGGATCCATTACTATACCCATTTTATAGATTAAAAAAAAAACTAAGGCACAGAAAGGTTAAATAACTGGCCCAATTCCCACAACTACTAAATGGCAGGACCAGGATTGGATCCAGTGATTAATTACTATGCTACCTTACTGTCACATTATAAACCAAATGAATCTCAAATTTTGGGGGCCCACAGATATCACCTGGAGGCCTCGTTAGAAATACAGATACCCGAGTCCCAGCTAGGCTTACTAAATTCTTTTTCTAATACATGGAGAAAAAATAGAAATATCTAAAAGCACTAAATGTAGTTGACAGTGGCGAGGCGATGGGTGGTCTTTTTCTTCTGTTTCTCTGAACCAAATTTTCTTCAACATGTGCATTTATCACTTTTAGAAAGAAGTACAGATGCTAAACTTTTAAAAAACAACCTTGTAAACAGATGGATGGGGTGCAAGGTGCATGTTAAAGCCAAGTGGAAGAAAAGGCAGCAGATGAATAGGAAGATAAGGAGGCAAGCCCTCAAAATGCATCGGAGACTCACGGAGACCTCACTGAGGGCTGGGGCAGCTGGTCCCAGCTCTCACTCTGAGACAGCGCCCAAGACTCAAACAGCACCTCAGACTTCAACATGTGTGATTCTGCTGCCAAAACTGTAGGTATAAATCCCCAGCAGCCTCAAATGTTGTCATATTCAATGAAAAGGGATTTAAAAGGAGAAGTGGGTGGTAGTTTTACCCTACCATTAGTAATAGAGAAGAAAAGAAAGCAGCGCTGATTTTCTAGCTCAACAGCATAAGCATGCCAGAACTATGGGTTGAAGGAACAAAATACACTATAATTAGCAAATATCTGCAAGAAGCAAAATGAATTTGCTATGGAAAAAAAATTGTTACTGTGCAAGGAAATTAAAATTTCTCCTTAAGCACCATAACAGATGTGTGTGTTGGGGGTGGGGGGTCCTCTTTGTCCCTTGTCCCTTGGCTTAGAAACAGAATGACATCACCTGAAAATATAAAATGCTGCTTATGTGGCAAATGTACTAGAGAAGTACAAAAATTGCTTTAACCTCTAAGGAAAGGAGCTTAGACCAGTTAAAAGACAACCACTGAAATACATGAGCATGCCCAGAATTCATAACCCATTTTAGGGGCAATATTCAAACTGCAGTTTAAGAGCTTCAGAATCTTCCTCTCTGGACAACACCAAAATGTTCATCACATGCCTCAGTCTCATGTGCTGGTTGTCTTAAGAAAAATTTGACAATCAGGATGCTAGGATACATGTGCAATCATTGGGTATTTAGCTAAAGCCCATCAGTATTACCCATGACTCCTCTATCTAAAGTTTAGGATCTGTATTAAACTGCCAAGGAATTTTCAGTCCAATTCTATCAGAAAACCATTTTTGTTTTTGCTGTTCTGGACCTAACCTTTTCTTCCCATTTTCTTTTGTTCTTTTTTCTTTTGGACCTAACTTATTTTTAAGAATTAAAACTATCTTTCCTGACACACAAATTGGGTAATCCAATAATAGTATCTTAATAATAAAAATCTAGTTTCTCAAATACAACAGGGTTTCGTCAGTCTGCAACCAAAGATATAATTCCTCCCCTCAAATTCTATTCTGTACATCAGCAGTTCTTGATGGGGTGGGGAAAGAAGGCTCTATCATACGCAGAGAGCCTTTTCAAATTATACCTTATACCTTCCCCACCAAGCACTGATCTGAGCAGAATGACAACCACAAAATGAACTGTCTCATTCATGTCTTGCTGTCACTGCTCCAGGAAAAGTCATCAACTGCACCCTCAACCCCTTTTGCCAGTAGCCAACCTCTCAGTTTAAATTTTTGTTCTTAGCATTGAAAATGCGTTTCCAATGTCAATGGTGCAGCGCTGCAACTTCCCATTGCTTTGACACATTTCCTTCATAAGTAATTCAAATGATTACTTATGTCTTGGAGCACTGGCAGGTGCAAGAAGCAAGGGGCATAAGAGCATGTATATTCTACAAGAAATTGAGTTTAGAGGGCTGGCTGGGTGGCTCACTTGATTAGAGCAGGGTGCTGATAACACCAAGGTCAAGGGTTCAAATCCCCTTACCAGCCAACTGCCAAAACTAAAAATAATAATAATGATTGAGTTTACAGGTATAAAGTTCATGCTGAAGGAAACCTCTATGCCTGTTCAGCCCTGCTCTTGCAGTCTAGTTTCCAAAGGGTGTGGGGCAGGCCTACTGTTAGCTGAGGAAGGGTGGTTCACCAGCGCTTAGAAAGGGTTGGAGAACTGGGATGGAACAAAACAGCCACTTGAGCTCTCTTGCGCTGCTTCTGAGCAGATGAAAACTGCATCTACACATTCTCTCTCATCCTCCTGTAGCTTCCTGGCAGCTAAATACGCAAAACAAAGCACTGCTCCATTCTATGAGACTCAGAGAAAATGACCCAGGTAGGGTGAGGTGGGGCTAAGGGAGCTGTGACTGCAGTCAACACAAAATCAAGCTAATAAACGGATGGGAAAATACCCAAGAACATTCACAAAGGGAACTGAAGGTCCTTTCTCCCTCCTCCCTGGCATGCTTTTCCTGTCATTCCCAATCTTGTTATTTATGCAGGCTTTGGCATGTCTTTAGCAACCTCAAGCCCAGGGATCCAAGACCAGCAAGAGCTCTCCCTTACTTTGGGAAATGGGTGAGGATTAGAGTTCGTTTCTCGAGAGGCAGTTTGTCCTTTTCCTGTCTTGCTTGTTCCAGGAGCTGTCGCCTCATAACGGTGAAGACCGAGCGAAGCAATGTTCTCCCAAACACCTGGGTGGTTTCATACCGAGGTAGACTGTCACAGAACTGTGGCACGTTGCAATAACACAGCCACCTGTGACAAGAGGAGACAAGCACCATCAATATCTGTGAACTCACAAGTTGTCTGAAATATCTAATTATGGTTACTCTCCTGCTATCAACCACAGCAGAATAAACTAGGCCTGTAATGACAAGCAACAATATCACTACCAGCTAGTGAAACTTGGGAAGTAGGTTAGCTTGCCCTCGTGCCACCACTTGGGTCCAGTTCTATTAAAAATCATCCTCTATCCTCTTCCGCAGCATCATGCAGTGAGTCCTGGAGTCAAACAGCCAAGGGATCATATCCCTGCTTTGCCACTTAACTGACAGCATAACTTTGGAAATTTAATCATGTTATTCAGCCTCCATTTCCTTACCTGTAAAATGGGGGAAACAACAATACCTACACTTCACTGGGTTCTTGTGAGCATTAAATGAGGTATTGTTTATAAAATGCATGGTGTAATTAGAGTTTCTGGAATGTAAATCGTAGTTTAAATAAAAGAAAAATTAAAGGAGAAGCTGAGGAATTTCCTTTTTTGATAAAGAATCTGAATTTCACCAGCTACTCCTCTGAGTAAAATGTAAGATTTCTTTAAAATGCCTATGTAGCACACACATATTACCAAATCTTCGGTGGGAAGATAAAGATCGTCAAGATTGTTCAAAACTCAGTCAAAATGCAGGAAGTGATGAGTTTCCACTATCTGTCACCCAGGTACACATTTCAATGACTCAGACTCAAAATCAAAACTGCGCTTCAGCACTGCACGAGGCTGGATGAGGGCCAGGCCACAGGGAAACCAGAGGTGTTCTTAAGATCTGATCACAGTCCTAGGGTGTGCTGGTATATAGGTCATCTAATTTAGAAAGCTCATTCAGCCAGCAGAAGCTAGAGAGTAAAAGTCTATTCAAACAGGCCCTCTTTCTTTTTGGTTTCCCAGAGACGCAAGATCTGAAATTCCCAGGATCCAGCAACATGAATGTAACAGTGGGAGTCACGGAAGGCGACACCGTACCAGGAAAAGTTCAAAGGGGCTATTTCACGGATCCTTATTCCTTGGTAGCAGATCCAAATCATCCTCTTCTAGGACAGGACTGCTTTCCAAAAATTAACACCTCTCCTCCCTATGTGCTTTCCTGTTCTCCTTTGAAGTGGGGGAAGCTCTCTAACATGCCGCAGCTGGTACAGAAAGCTCCCGATCAACTTCGAGCCCCTTAATGAAGAGTGGGATAATTATTTACTCACGCCTATTGACTTATTTTTTCTCTTTTTCTGCATTACATTATACTTTCCCTGTTTGTGTGTTGGTGGTGGAGGTGGTGGTTGTGGTGGTGTTTTTCACCTTTGGGGAAGAAAACTTTCATCAGTGTTAGTTCATCTGTCTACATTCAAAATTCACCTTCAAACCCTGCTACTATTTGTTTCCTTTCACAACTTCTCTCTCTTAATTTACAACCAAATACCATTTTATGTTTACAATGCTGAAACAGGAATCTTTAGTGTTATGTTGTACCTTATCCAGACTGAAGCAGTGACCGTGGGAGCAGAAAAAACTAAGAAGTGCATTTATTTTGTAATCCATAAGGTACTTCATATAGAAATTCATCACCTTCAAAGCTCATCTTTGCTGGATGTTAGTCTGTGACCACTTACTAAAGTTAGAAGAATATTTGGGGCTGAGAGGAGGCCAGCTCCCAAAAAACTAATTATGATTTATAAATGTAAAAAGTTAAATAGTCACAAATCTGAATAATCAGAAGTTCAATTTCATGAGACTTAGGCTATCACATAACTGTATGTAACACTTAATATTAAAAACATAACAAAATATGTCCAATCTTCTTCAATGAAAGATTTAAGGATTTAGACCAGTGCAGTCCAATAAAACTGTCAAGGATGATGAATCTATTCTATATCCATGCTAACAGAGTAACAACCAGCCACACGTAACTACTGAGCACTTGAAATGTGGCTAATAAGATTAAGGAGCTTAATTTTTAATTTTATTTAATCAATTTCAATTTTACTTTCAAATGGAAACAGTGTACAGTATTTTTTCCATTAAATACAACTTTATTGTTTTGGTAGGACACTATTTTCGCTTTAACTGTTTAAAATTTGGCAACTGAATTAAGATATGCTGTTAAGTACAAAAAAAGAAAGTAGAAATACATCCGTAAAAAGTTTTCATATTACATGGTGAAATAATAATATTTTTAATATATTGTATAAAATAAAACATTATTAAAACTGATTTCCAGTATCTATTTTTTTAATGCAGCTGCTAGAAGATTTTAAATTACATACATATGTATGTGGCTTACATTTGTGGCTCACATTATATGTCTACTGAGTAGTGCTGATTTAGAGTCTAAAGAGCACTTCCATCTATGGAGGGGTGCCCAGATGTCTGAGACTCAGACTGATGTTATTTCTGCTACAGAGATGATAGGTTATAAATATTATCATTAAATCATGAAATGTTACCGAAAAGTGCTTAACAGGTCATTCAATCTTCCCAGGGTAGAGGGAAGATTATTATTATACATTGTAATTATCTAGTAAAAATTTTCAAATAATAGGTTCCCATTCATCTCCTTTGAGAGTCATTTTATAGACTCAATCCATGCTTCTGAGTTTTGTTTTTACTTCCAAGAGTAATCTTATTTCATAATCTGTAAAGTGCACAGTATATAAAACAAGGAGACTAAGTCGATGCATGTGCATGTGTGTGTTTGGTGTTGTATTAATAAATTGACATGATCATTGCATGTAGTGAGATAGAGAAAAGGAAATGGGCATGTGTGGACACACACATTCCTTCAAAGACTTAACCATTAGGGCCGGCCCGGTGGCGCACTGGAGAGTGTGCCGCTTGGGAGCGCGGTGCGGGCGCAACACCAAGGGTTGCGATCCCGTTACCGGTCAGTAAAAAAGACAAAAAAAAAAGACTTAACCATTAGAAAAGATTTTAGCTAATGACTGATTTCACATTTCCAAAAAAGAAGAAAAATGTTAGTTAATTTTTTTGTTGAATAGAGATGGCATTTATATGCTATTTACTGATTGTTCAAATAACTCTCTCAGATTTTTTACATCATCATTATGATTTGTAACCTCCTTGCTTTCTTTAAAACATGAATAGAATAGTGGATCTCCATATAGGCCAGCTGCCAAAAGGGAAAAAAAAAAAAAAACACGAATAGAATTGGAAAATTTGAATTCAGAAGACCATATAGTTCTATTAACTTATTGGACTGAAAAATCCTATGGTCTTCAGGAATTAAGTGACATCTCCTAGTTCACAGCAACTAAAGACCAGTCACTATTAGATTTCAGCCTAGAAGCTAGATCCCCTGCCTCCTACTCTAGTGTTCTTTCCATGCCTCCTGATAAATACTATGTTAGACTTACATGCCTAATTATGAATGCTCAGTATGCATGGTGATAGGCCAGAGTGCATAGAACAGTGGCTACATAAAACTGTTTCCCCAAATCAAGTTACTTATATCTAACTTGCTCTATGAGGGTAACCTTTAACTTTCAGAAGTTCTGAACAACTCAAAATCTGAGACTCATTGCCATTTTCCTACAGCAGATGTTGTTGGTCAGATGTATTTTAAGAAGTCATATTCCCCTGACACCTTCTTTTCGGTTATTTCCTCATGGAAATATATTAGTGCACTATCATGAAACTCAGGGAATTTTAAATACTTGCCCAGATTTTATTCTAAACCAGAGTGATTTCTTGGAGTATATATAATGTGTAGTTAATACACACTTATATAAGAATATTTATCTTTTTCCTTTATTCAGGAGAGAGAGTATAAGTAATTTAAGCAGTTCTACTGCTCAATCTGCTTTTTATTTTTTATTGGATAAATCTTCACAGGTCAGCTCTATAATGAACACAATCATTTTCTGAGTCTTTTCCATAGAGAGTCCTATGTCACCCCCATTTTCATGTTGATGATGTGCTCCAGAAGTTTTTGGCCCCTTTGTTCTAATTGCTATGGTAACCGCTGTAAATTATAAGCTGAACCAGCATTACAGCATCTGAAGTTCTCTTATAGCAGCATCAAGATAAAGGCTGCTGGTGCCTGCAGCCTGTGCTATTACCCATTTCTGAGATGATTAGTATCAGCGAGACACCATGCTGGGTGGTGTGTGGTTTCTTAAATTCCCAAATGTGGTCACGGCAATGAGGTTTTACTCTGAAACAGTTATTGATTCTCCTCATTTTCACACGTTGTTCCTTTCTGCTTCCTTTTCTTCATACACACGGCGTGATGGGGGGGAAGCGGGGGAGGTGGGTATCATCTACCTTCATTTCCTTATCTATTATTAACAGGAGCTCTCGGTCTACGTTCCACCTGGAAATCAGCAGGTTTCAGGACTCATCAGGGCATGATCATTGCCGGTTTCTCTTCACCGTTGTCTGACTCCACTCTTCTGCCTTCATCCATGGGCTCAGGATGCTACAAAGGACTGTTCTACTGTCTTTCTATTCCTCGTTATCTTAGTTTCAAAAGTGATATTCAAATAATTACACTTCATTCAATTGTACATCCGAGGCGCTAGCTTAACAGCCCCAAATTGGAGGCGGCTGAGTTTTAGAGAACGACGTGCATGGGAGGAAAACGTTGACAGGTACGTTCCCAGCACCTGTTCTGTGTGCCAGACACTAGGCACAAACCACCTGTGGAGTACCCACAACACTCACGAGGCTTGGACAGAGGAAGAAACCGAAGGTCAGGGAGGTGAAGTGACTGGTCTAAAGCTCACAGCACTAGGGAGAGACGGAGTCAATCACGATTCAAACCCAGCGCTTATTCAAAGCCTGATTTCTATTTTTACTGCTACTTAACTATTTGTAAGTTACCACCCATTTCTTGGTAATTCCCAAATGCTGCCTAGTATTTTTATTGTTTTCAAAACTACAGTAATGTCTCCCATACTGCTTCATATTTAATTCTCCCTTCTCTTGATGAAACAATTATTTTCTTGGTAAGAGTGGCAAATACATACAGGAGTTTGGCTTTGACAAATATTCAGCTTTGCCAATTGTTCACAGATGGGGTTAAAAGATGTATATTTTTGAGAGATTTATTATCTTAACTCTTATTATAAGCAAGAGTGACAATATATAGAACTACTGTTAACGTGAAAACTTAAAATACAAGATGAAGAAATAAAGCTATAATTTTTAAAAACTGATTTTAAAGAAATCTGTAATTCCTATAAATATCAGTTATTAAGGGGGAAATACTTTAGAACTCAAATTGTATATAGTACAAAAGGAGGGAGAAAGGGTATTACTCATGAAATCAGGTCAGTGACAGAGAGGAAAGCTATTTTAAATTATACTCATGCCTCCGTGTCATCTTCTGTTACAGAAAATAACCTGGGCATAAGTGGTCTTGACAGGCTATCAAAACACACTGCTTACTTTATATTTTTTACTTTTTTATTTTTTTGTTTGTTTTGTGTATTTTTTTTTGACAGCTGGCCAGTACAGGAATCAAACCCTGGACCTTGGTGTTACCAGCACCATACTCTAACCAACTGAGCTAACCAGCCAGCCTGACACTGCCTACTTTAAACCAGGAAAAAAAAAAAAAAAAAATACAAAAACTCCATTATGTCCTCTGAAGTAAGCTTTATGTGCCTCTAAAATATAAATGGGGAAAAGTTATGAATAGAATGGATGATCCAATCACTCTCTCATTTAAATGAAAATAAATGTAGGTCATTACATTTTGTATGGTCCCTGTTCAAGATTTATAAAGCCAATTCTATTATTCTGCAGTTTGTAAGCAATGAAAATAAATTTTCACTTTAGAAAAAAATATATATGTTCAATCCAAGAATATTTGCATAATCTGAATGTTCAATAACACAGAAATGACTAGGTAAATTTTCACACATCAACTCATTGGACTATAATGTAACCCATGAAATATTTGATATGATGTTAAGTGGGGGGACAAAAAGGATACAAGAAGTCTGGCCAATTAAGCTCAGTTGGTTAGAGCATGGTGCTGTAACACCAAGGTCAAGGGTTCGGATCCCCAAACCAGCCAGCCGCAAAAACAAAATTTTATATTTTCTTTCATCATAACTAATATAAAATATTTATTTAAAGAAGCAAAGACTTGAATATGTATAACGATATCAGTTCCAACATGGTGCTGGGACTTGATAATCTTTTCTTCTTTAAAAAAATTCTTTAACTCCATATAGTAATGGTTATTGCATTTTTTTTTTTTTTTGAGTGAGGGCTCCATATATTAATCACAGGGTTATAGTATAGTTTTCTAGTCAGTGATGTTCAACAGAAAACAACACAAGCCACATATGTATTTTAAATTTTCTAGTAGTCACATTGAAAAAGTAAAAAGAAATAGGTGAAATTAACTTTTATATCTCATATAACCCAATATATCCAAAATACTATCATTGCCACATGTAATCAATATAAAAAAGCTATTAATGAGCTATTTTAAACTCTTTTTTGTACAATCTTAGAGATCTTCAATTCAAACTAGCCAATTTCAAGTGTTCAAAAGCCACATGTGGTTTGCAACTGTCATACTGGATCTAGATGATTTGGATCCCTTACACCCCCCACCAATATTGAGATATTAATGAAAAGTTTGATTTTGTAAGTTAAATTGTACATTCTCTCCAAATTGATGGAGTCACCATGATAAATGGGCAACCCTCTACTTGCAGAGACAAGCAGCAATTTTGTCTGTAATGTGCTCTATGAGGCCAAAGGAAAAGGACCTGTTATCTAATTACCTTGTGTAGTTCTCTTTGTATCCAGAAATATCATCATTGGGAGATCGCAGTCTTCGTTGAGATGGTGCTTCCAGATGCCAATAGTTGATGCGGTTTAGGAACATTTTTGCCAATTCAACTATTGTTTGCCTTTCTTTTGATGGCAGGTGACTAAATTTGTACTGTACAAAGTTATTCACACCCTTAAAAGGAGGGAAGGCAATTTATTCATGCAGCTATGCAACCACAGTGATTCTGAACACCCACCAAGCCAGCACCATTGGTGATTATTAACAAAAGAACAGACATTTCTCTATTCACAGAAACCTCTTCCTTTTCCCTAAAAAAAACCCCAGTAATGCCCAAAGGGAGTCTTGCCTCAGATCACAGTGGATGAAAAGTGACAAGACAGAGAGGCTATTAGCTGTGATTCTATGCCTGCTGCAATTCTAGAGCATTAAAGAGAAAATCAGAGCCATGAACTAAAAAGGTCAAAACCCCTTAAACAATAAAATATGACTGTTGTGCACAATAATTCTTGCTACACTAT
The DNA here is from genome assembly GCF_000696425.1 of Galeopterus variegatus. NCBI lineage: Eukaryota > Metazoa > Chordata > Mammalia > Dermoptera > Cynocephalidae > Galeopterus > Galeopterus variegatus. Next base: position 30,758 of record NW_007735414.1, on the reverse strand, counting down.
CAACACTGTAACATATATAATGTAGATCTTGGATAAATATCATGTTTTTACGTTATGAAAATCCTAATCGAAAGGCTGCTATATGCCTTCTACCTAACTAAACCACTAAGATGTAAACGCTTTATTGTGATTCTTGGTTTTAGCAAACTTACAAAAAAAATAAAAATTGTATTCAAAATTATGTTCTTTTTTAAAAAGCTGTGGATTAATTTAACATTTTTGCAGAACACTCACATCTCATCTAATTTCAAATAAAAGAACAATGGATTTCTATTTAATAGAGTTTGGAGGCAAAATAAACGTCATCCTTCGGAAAAGTGACTGATAAAAATACATTTATTTTTAAGGACTCTGGTATCATGTTTTCTGTTATTGTTCTCATCAAGAAATTCAGTACAGAGTGTTTTGAGATTTATTTAGCCAAACAATGAAAAGCTAAAAAGTGATGCTGACAACACCAAACAGAAAAAGTCTATACATTTTCACAGATTCCCTGAGTAAAACAGCTTCTTTCCAGGAATCATAATGTAGCAGGAAGTCAATTTCAGGGTACAAAATCTCATTTCTTTTTTGCTTGACTTACAAGATTTTTCACATTGCTACTGAATTCCCTCACCTCAATAGGCTTTTTCAGACAGTGCCAAACAAAAGGACAAAGACTTGATTTTAAAACAAGAAAAAAAGCACATCTCATGTGTTCCTATGAACTACACGTTCTACTTAATTTTTTTCTTCCTCAAACACACAGTGAATTCTGAGTGTACAACAACCCTAAAAGACAAAAAGATAGGTCATTTATCAAATTAGGCATGTACTTCTGATCCAGAGAGTTCAAGTCAATTTCTACAGACTTGGTGAACAACTCTCTGCCGGTGTGGAGGATGGAAGACGTGTACAGAAATATGTAAGGAAGATTAAAAGGTTTCTTCAGCCTTAAACCAGTAAAAAGGAGCTTCTTTTTATCTTTTTACCTGTTCAATACTAGGTTTTTCAAATGGGGGTTTCTTTTCCAGAGAGCCTTCAACCACAGGTTTTCCTCTTTGTAAAATAGACTTTCTCAAGAGCTGCAAAGAAATCATTAAAAAAAAAAAAAAAAAAAAAAAACTTAGTTAATGTCTCTCTCTCTCTCTCTCTCTCTCTCTCTCTCTCTC
>NW_007735414.1:28149-28945 GCF_000696425.1 Galeopterus variegatus | reverse complement strand
CACACACACACACACACACACACACACACACACACACACACATCCTTTAAGGGAAGTCATTACGTTCTGTTTATCTTAACAAATCAATAAAACGGGTAACTATCAGGTAACCCAAATTTGCCTTCATGCTCATAGCCAAAGTTATGAGGAACTAGACACCTTTCATGTTCTGGGCAGCTGACACCACCCAGACATGACTATCCCACTCACTTTCCCCTTCTCCCCTGTTTCTCACTTCCCACTGACCCAGAGGTCTAGTCTATAAAATTGCACATGCTCATTTAGGTCACTGCAGGTGTGCTGAAGCTATGGGAGTCTAATTTAAATCCCTGAAAGGCTGAGATCCATTCTGTACAAATGAGGCTGGGAGAGAGGAGCTATCTGTCCATAGCAGCTGGATGTCATCTGCATAATCTGGGGCTCCGGCTCTTTGGGAAGGAAGTCTGCAGGGCTCTCAATTGGCAACTTTCACTGTTGCAGTCTTTTTTCATTTCCCCTCCATCCGTAGAAAGCAGGCCAAGTGTTCTAACATCTCAATGCCCACAAAATAAAAACACTGCTCTTAATTCCTGCCACTGGAATTTAAAGCCTTCAAACAGCAAATATCACAGCAAAAAGGGAACACAGAGACACTTACCAAGAACTAAGTTGAAAATAAATTTGATATTGAAATTCTTTACCTTCAACCTCTGCTTGAACCTTCTGTAACTTTTACATGCAGGCCAGTTATGATACGGCTATGCATTTATTTAAGTTACATCTTTCCCTCTTTTCTCCACTCACTACCTTTTCAATA
>NW_007735414.1:24645-27034 GCF_000696425.1 Galeopterus variegatus | reverse complement strand
TTACAGATGAAAAAACCGAGGCAGGGTTGGCTGCTTAGCTCAGTTGGTTATAATGCGGTGATGATAACACCAAGGTCAAGGGTTCAGATCCCTGTACTGACTAGCCAGCAAATTTTTTTTTAAAAGAAAGAAAAAACGAGGCAAATAACTTGCTTAAGGTCACTTTAGTGATAGAGCCAGGTTTTAAACCCAGGTATTGGGCTCTGCACCACATATGTAGGCACCAAGACACACTTCAGCTTTAGGAAGCAGCTTTCCATTGGGTTTATTTTCAACATCTAAGACCAAAGTTTTTTAAATGCCACTAAAATACATAATACATTTTAAATGAATTACTGACACATATGAGACACAGGAACTGCCTTTCAAAAGCTAAGAAATGAATGATCTATAATTCATTTGCCCTAAGAATGTTTTTTTTGGAGAGGGTAGGAAAGAAGGGGAGAGAATGCTGAATATTTTGGTTGTGTTTCCACAAGTGAGTATATTTGCACTACTATTTAAAGATGGAGGAGGTAAGAAAGAGAGAGAAAATGTATCTGAAAGCAGAGCAATGCTCTCTGGCCTGTTTGGTTGGTTATAAACCAAGAGGAGCCTGACAGGATGGAAACCTTGACATCACCTTCACTTCCAACAAGGCAGTGAAAGCTGCCAGGGAGCTCAGTTCCAAGACAAATAATAGCTGCAGTCATGCAGACCTTGTTTTTCCTCAACCAAGATCTTTTTCCAAAGAAGCTCTAAATAGTATGAACCTGCCAGAGTTCAATCTGGATGACTCAGGCCTCACAGCCACGTCAACAAGTTGTCACCTGGAGTGGTGTAGTGCCCACTGGTATCTGTGGGGACTTCAGTTGTTTATTTTCTCTCTCTCTCTCTCTCATTAACCTTTTTAGTCAATACCCCCAAATTTTAAAAACATAATTGTCCCTCCCACTCCTGTCTCCTATCCACACAAAAATCCCCACTACTACAATAAAAGACAAAAGTTAATAAAAGGGGAGAAGGGAAAACTATGAATTAAAAAATTCAGACAAAGAATATAGGAATAGGGCTATAGGAACAGAGCATACAATTTGCACTGAAATACCTAGCCTCCAAGACAGAGGAGGGAACTCAATGAAAAATTTAGCTATACTCTTCTTATAAAACTGAAGCACAGCCCCTTTATAAGAAGAGGCAAACTTTTGCTGGCTGTAAGCTATGGTGTTTTGTTTTGTTTTTTAACATCCTTGTAAAGATTACACAATATAACACAATCTATGATGCCCTCAACAGCAGGTTTATTTTTTTAAAAAGTTATTCCTTCTGACAGCCTTCTTTACGTACCTATTTTTACAAACCTAACATTTCTCCGTCCATTCCCACCAGCAGCTTCCCTCCCACATATGTGAGTCCTGACTGTAACCACAGCTCGAGGACACGGACATCCATGGGAAGGGAAGAGACGCGACCCAAACGGAGTCGAGGTGAAACCACGAGAGGCAGCTCTGGGGATTGGTAGCCATAATTGGTAACTGGTGTCAACACGACACAAATAACAGTAGGTAAGATGCCAAAACAAATTTGGAAAGTCTTGGTTCCTCCCCTTGAAGCATAAGAGATGGGACTTAGAGCTGCTCCTCCAACTGCATCTCCTCCCACCCTCCCCTTTGCCTCCAGGCTGCTCTGATGTCACATCACACCCAACGTCCTGCTCACCTGCTGCACAGCCTATCAGCTTGTTCTTTCCTCCACTTGGAGGGCTCTTCCCTCAGCCCTTCAGAGACAGAATGGCCCCTGTCTTCCACTCAGTTTTCTGCTCAATTGTCATCTCCTCAGAGAGTCTTTCCTAACTGCCCTTCCTCAATGACATCACCCCCGCCACCATCCCTGCCATTCTGATTCCACTTACCCTACTCTGTTTCTCTTCACAGCACTTATCACCACCTGCAAATATATTATTTACGTGTTGATTGTCTGCCTCTTCTACTGAAATATAAACTGAAGGGAAGGACTCTTGTCCACTGATCTATCCCCTCATGTCTACATAAGTGACGTGCATAGAGATGTGTGCAATAAATATCTGCCGGGTGGATGGAAAGAAATCTATAAGCATATGCAAATCAAGATATTCAACTTTGCCTACAAGTGTGAAGGCTCTCAAGGACAGTATTCAACATATGGCAGGTCATTTTAGAGAATCCATCATGAAGAAATGCACACTTCAGCAAACCCTGAGGACAAATATATCATGTATGAGCTGACAGCCTCACATCCATGACCTGACATGTGGAGACTGAGCACATCTGAACAATAAGAGAAAGAAGATAGGCCTTTAAAATGTTAACATCTCACCTTGAATAGGTAGAAATAAACTTGTTTGGTATCTGCATCTTCTTCCTTATGGACA
>NW_007735414.1:14789-24304 GCF_000696425.1 Galeopterus variegatus | reverse complement strand
CAGCCTCACATCCATGACCTGACATGTGGAGACTGAGCACATCTGAACAATAAGAGAAAGAAGATAGGCCTTTAAAATGTTAAAATCTCACCTTGAATAGGTAGAAATAAACTTGTTTGGTATCTGCATCTTCTTCCTTATGGACACAGGTAAAGAGATATTCCACATCCAACACTATTCCCAGGAGTCTGTTCATTTCTTCCTCTGACACATTCTCCAGGTGGGAAACATGAGCAGCTAACAATAAGATCAAAGGAACATATGTAAGAAGTCAGTTGGAAACCACAAACATTCTGCCTTTTAAAATACAAGTTTCTTTCTCACAAACCTTCCCATCAATCCACTAGGCTGCCCTGTAAATAACAGGAAATTTCTGAACCCCTGTAAGACTGAAGTCCTCTCACAAAATCTACTTATAATTAAGAGACTGCCATATTGTTGAGCCTTATTCTCCCTGCCTAACACTAAAAGTTGGCCAGCGGACCATATTCAAATATCATATATTTTAAGAATCAAACTTGTAGCACCAAATATGGTCGTGACAGGGTCAAGTTCTTAAGTTTTCATATAAGCAAATTCTCCACCACACCAAGAACGGCTCATATTCAAATAACATATATTTTAAGAACCAGAACTTGTAGCACCAAGACTGGTCCATGACAGGGTCAAGTTCTTACACTGTCATATAAGCAAATTCTCCACCACACCATGTCTGCGGTCCTAGAGATGGACCCAGGATTTGCAGATCTGTGGTTCAGAGTTGCAGAAAACCAAGCTCCCAAAAGGCTTAGTTCTAAGTCCTGTGATTAGCTCAACCAGCCAAGAATATCTTAATAGTGTGAAGACTAAAGGTCCTTTCCCTCAGCCTTTCTGACTGAGACACACTAAAACCTCACTGTCTCTGCAGCAAAGCCCAAGACCTATTTTAGCTTGCAATTCAACACCCTCCATGATCAACCCCCAAACTCATTTTTCTACCTTTGTTCTGTTGTCTTACTATAGTTTTGGCGACCTATCTATTGACCCTCTCCCCCAACCTTGTGATCTCTTCTACCCAAGTCCAGTTCAACTTTCACTATTATTGCATTCAATCTTCATACAATCCTGTGAAGTAGGTATTAGTAATCCCATTTCACCGTTGAGGAAACTGAGGCTCAGAGAGACTGAATACTGTTTCATCAAATGTAACTCAGCCAAAAAGGTACAGCCAGGGCCTGACAGTGAAGAATGTTTGGCCCAAATTCTAAAGCACCTGCAGACATATTTTTGCTGATTAATTGATTCATTTCTCAATTGAAAAAGAATCTCTAGATAAGCCCTCCAATAATCACCCACTAGCCTAGAAGCTTCTCTGGGCTGAGATCATGTCTTTTCATTTCTTTTATCCCCAGCACCTATCACTATGCTTACCACTTCAAGAGTAATCCTCTTAGGAGCAGCTCTGGGTGTGCTAGCTTAAAAATGCTTGAATACAGAAATGCTCAAGATGATTTTTAAAAACTAAAATATGTAGAAAAATGATAGGCTTTTCCTCACCTTTTTAAAGGAAGATGGAACTAAAGGTTACTGAAGAATACCTGCAAGGTGTTGGGCATGAGAAAACCCACTCGGGATACCAAGGTGTTCTTGACGTTAAAACACAATGCTCAATCAGAAGTCTGGGATAGAGGCTGCCACTAGTACCCACCCATTTTCCCTCTCCTTATGACAACTCCTATTATTGTAACCTGCTCTGCCATGTATACACCCCTTGAGAGCAGCCCTCAACCAAAGATTAAAGAAGTCAGTATATACACACTCCAGGCCCATGGCCCCTCAGGTAGATTAACTCTGAGGTAAGTATTCTACATTGGCTCCCAATATTTCCCCCACAGAATTAAGTACCAGTGTAGCACACAGCAGAAGCAGGCTTAGTAATTCACCCTTTACTGGCTACCTTTTTCTCCTTGTCTTATTTTTCCACTCCCCTGCTTTCAAACCAAATAGACTTCATGCTCTCAAATCTTTGTCGCAGAGTCTGCTTCCAGAGAAGCCCAAACAAAAAAAATTTCAGAGAGTTAAAAGTATTAAATACCAGGAAGTGGGGGCTTCCAAATGTCCTCAAGAAGCAGAAATAGCCATATTTATATCAGACAAAATAGACTTTATGTAAAAACTATAAAAGGAGAAAAAGACAGGCATTATATAATGATGAAAGGGTCAATATATCAAGACAATATAACAACTATACTTATATATGCACCCAACATCAGAGCACCTAAATATTTAAAACAAACATTAATAGATCTGAAGGGAGAAACAGACTGCAATACAATATTAGTAGGGGGCTTCAATAAAACATTTTCATCAATGGCTAGATCATCCAGACAGAAAATCAATAAGAAAACACTGGACTTCAACTATGAATGGAACTTTGAGACCAAATAGAACTAACAGACACATACAGAACATTCCATCCAATAATAGCAGAATACACATTCTTCTCAAGCACATATGAAATTTTCTCCAGGATAGATCATATGTTAGGCCACAGAACAAGTCTTAACAAATTTAAGAAGAATGAAATCATACCAAGTGTCTTTTCCAACCACAATGGTATGAAACTAGAAATCAGAAACAGAAGGAATTTTGGAAAATTCACAAATATGTGGAAATTAAATAACATGCTTCTGAATAACCAATGGGTCAGAGAAGAAATCAAAAGGGAAATTTAAAAATATGTTAAGAAAAACAAAAGTGAAAATACAACAACGAAAACTTAGGGGATGCAGCAAAAGTAGTTCTAAGAGAGAAGATTATAGCAATAAATGCCTACATTAAAAAAGAAGAAAGATCTCAACTAAATAACCTAATTTTACACCTTAAGGAACTAGAAAAAGAACAGACTAAGCTCAGGGTTAGTAAATGAAAAGAAATAACATCAGAGCAGAAATAAATGAAATAGAAACTAGAAAAACAATGGAAAAGGTCAGCAAAACCAGAAGTTTTTTTTTTTTTTAAGATAAGCAAGATCAACAAATCTTTAGCTAAACTAATAAAACAGGAGAGAAGACTCACATAAAATCATAAATGAGAAAAAGGTAACATTACAACTGATATCACAGAAATACAAAGGATCATGAGAGACTTCTATGAACAATTATATGCCAACAAATTGAATAACCTTGAAGAAATGGATAAATTCCTAGAAACATTCAACCTACCAAAACTGAATCATGAAGAAAAATAAAGTCTAAACAGTCTAATAACAAGTAAGGAGTATGGATCAGTAATTTAAAATCTCTCATCAAAAAAAAGCCTGATGGCTTCACACCTGAATTCTATCAAAAAGAACTAATATCAATCTTTCTCAAACTCATCAAAAAAATTGAAGAGGACAGACTCACTTGGTAACAACAAGGTCAAGAGTTTGGATTCCTGTACTGGCTAACCCCCCTTCCCCCCCCAAAAAAAAAAAAAAAAGAATAAAAAAAAAATTGAAGAGGAAGGAATATTTTCAAACTCATTTTACAAGGCCAGCATTACCCTGATACCAAAGCCAGATATGGGCACTACAAGAAAAGAAAATTATAGGCCAATATCCCTGATGAACATAGATGCAAAAATTTTCAACAAAATCCTAACAAACTGAATTCAACAACAAATTGAAAGGATTATTCACTATGAGCAAGTGGGATTTACCCCTGGGATGCACAAATGGTTCAACAATAAATGTCATACACCACCTTAACAGAATTAAAGAGAAAAGCCATATGATCATCTCTATAGATGCAGCAAAAGCATTTGACAAAATTCAACATCATTTCATGATAAAAAATCTCAACAAATTAGGTATAGAAGGAATGTACCTCAACCAAAAAAAAGGCCATATGTGACAAACCCACAACTAACATCACACTCAACAATGAAAAGTTGAAAGCTTTTCCTCTATGATCATGATGAAACAAGGATGCCCACTCTTGCCACTTCTATTCAACATAGTATTGGAAGGCCTAGTCAGAGCAATTAAGCAAGGAAAATAAACAGAAGGTATCCAAATAGGTGCTGGTTGGTTAGCTCAGTTGATTGGAGTTTGGTGCTGATAACACCAAGGTCTGGGGTTCAGTCCCTGTATGGGTCAGCAAAAAAAAAAAAAAATCCAAATCAGGAAGGAAGAAGTTAAATTGTCTCTGTTTGCAGGCAACATAATCTTATATAGAGAAAAACATAAATACTCCACCAAAAAATGTTAAAACTAATAAATTTAGTAAAATTGCAGGATATAAAATCAGCATACAAAAATCAGTATCATTTCTACACTTACAACAAACTATCCAAAAAAGAAATCAGGAAAACAATTCCATTTACAGTAGCATCAAAAAAATAAATAAGTAAAATATCTAGGAAAAATTTAACCAAGGTGATAAAATATATGTACACTGATGACAGAAAATGAAGAAGACATCAATAAATGAATATCTCACATTCATGGATTAGAATAATTAAAACTGTTAAAATGTCCATAGTATCCAGAGTGATTTACAGATTCAATGGAGTCCCTATCAAAATTCCAATGACATTTTTCATAGAAATAGAAAAACCAATCCTAAAATTCATATAGAACCACAAAGAAAGACTCCAAATAACCAAAACAATCTTGAGCAAAAAGAACAAAGTCGGAGGCATCACACTATCTGATTTCAAAATCTACTACAAAGCTTAGTAATCAAAACAAAATGGTACTGGCATAAAAACAGACGCATAGACCAATGGAACAGAATAGACAGCCCAGAAATAAATCCATGCGTTTACAGTTAATTGATTTTCAACACATGCCAAGAACACGCAATGGAAAAAAGACAGTCTCTTCAGTAAATGGTGTTGAGACAACTGGATATCCACATGCAGAAGAATAATTAAAACCTTATCTCATACCATACACAAAAATTAACTCAAAATGGACTAAAGACTGCAGCATAAGACCTGAAATGGTACAACTACTAGAAGGAAATATAGAGAAAAGCTTCTTGACATCGGTCTTGGCAAAGAATTTTTAGAAATGACCCCAACCAAAAGCACAGGCAAAAAAACAAAAATAAACATGAGACTGCATGAAACAAAAAAGCTTCTGTACAATAAACAAAATGAAGAGACAACCTATGGAATGGAAGAAAATATCTGCAAACCAAACATCTAACAAGAGGTTAATACCCAAAATACATAAGGAACTCGATAGCAAGGAAACAAATAACCTGATTTTTAAAATGCGCAAAAGACCTGAAAAGACAGTTCTCAAAAGAAAACATATAATTGGCCAACAGGTATATGAAACTGTGCTCAACGTCAATAATCAACAGTGAAATGTAAATTAAAACCACAGTGAGATATACCTCACACCTGTTAGGATGGCTCTTAGCAAAAGGACAAAAGCGTTGGCAAGGATGTGGAGAAGAGAGAGCTCTTGCACACTTTTGGTGGGAATGCAAATTAGTATAGCCATTATGATAAAAAGTATGTAGGTTTCTCAAAAAATTAAAAATAGAACTCCCATATGATCCAGGAATTCCAATTCTGGGTATATATCCAAAGGAAATGAAATCAGTATGTTGAAGAGGTATGTGCACTCACATGTTTATTACAGCATTCGTCACAATATGCAAAATATGGAGTCAACCTAAGTGTCCATCAAGAGATGAACGGATAAAGGAAACATGATAGGTCAGCTGCCAAAAAAAGAGAGAACAAGATATAGTAGTACAACGGAATACTATTCAGCCTTAAAAACGAAGGAAATTCCATCATTTGTGACAGTGTGGATAAACCTGGAGAACATTAGGATAAGTGAAATAAGCCAGGCATACAAAGACAAATACCATATGATCGCACTAATGAGCAAAATCTAAAAAAGTCAAACTCATAGAAGCAGAGAAAAGAATGGCGGTTTCATGGACTTGGGGTGGGTGGAAGCGTAGAGATGTTTGTCAAGGGTACAAAGTTTCAGTTACTCAGGAAGAGTAAGCGCTGGAGATCTACTGGACAGCATGGTGACTTAGTTAATAATCATGTATTTATGGTACACATGAAAATTACTAAGAAAATAATTTTAAATATTGTCACCACAAAAAAAAAAAAAAAAGAGTGTTAGGTGATGGACATGTATACCAAAACATCACATTGTACACCATCAATATATAAAATTTTTATTTGTCAATTATACATTAATAAAGCTGAAAAAAAGTTAAAAACAAATGTTGTTGAGGAAGTCAGATTAAAGAGGTTAAAATTAGATGGACAGAGGCCACACCTCTCATTTCTTCTAATGCAGAAAAGTAACAGAAAGGCAGAGTGATGGTCCCAAGGTGATGAGGCACCTGCATGTGTGCACACCCCAACAGAGCATTTTTAAAAGGTGAGAGGGAAGAAAGGTATCTTTATAATCTGTCTGCCTTCAGGAGTGCTGAATAAAGCTAGTAGATACATCTAAATTTGAAAACACCAACATTATATTACTATGTTATCAAATAGAAAAGGAGTAATTGATTAAATTGTTTCTAAAAACATAAATAATTTACATCATGAAAGTTACACATATATGTGAGTGTGTAAACACAAAACCTAATGTTCAAATCTATGACTTCTTATTTGGCTATACAATACATGGCTTCATCACTACCTAAAAAATACCAGATATGAGACATCGTTTCAGGTACAATGTTTGCCAGGTCATTTTTTTCTTAAGACTGTTTAAAATTTCTTAAAATTTCCCTTGAGGTTCATCTGAAGACTTTGGGAGATGGGCCTCATTCTGGAGACGGCTAGGTCAAAATTTTTATGTCAGTTATTTACGGAAAGAATGTTATTAAAATTATTTTTGCCTTGTAAAGTTTAAATCTCTTTCCAGTAATAAACTATGAATTCAATCAGTACACACTATAATGTAAATTCCTTCAGATTCTCCATAATATAAAATACTCTAATTAAGGTGCTAATATATAGTGGGTTTAACTCATGGAAGTACATGCCATGATTTATTTCTGAAAGCAGTGGTTCACTTTTTTAAATCACAAAACAAATGAATTCTTAATCCGAATTACATAGAGTCACTCTGGTTAAAACAGAGGTGGAAGCTTCTATTTTTAGAAGGCTCAGGGGTCCATCCCCTTCCCTCCTTGGGATTTCTCAGTTTGAAAACCACTGGCGGGTACCATATTCTTTGATATTTTGAAGAGTCGACTAGATAAAAATTAAAATACTTATTAAGTGAGACCTGAGGAGGCTCATTTCCCTCTGACTCTGCCCATCATGGAATCTGTGGTCTCTCCTCAAAGCTCTGCTGTAATCCAAAGTAGAAAGGAATAGGGAGGTGGACAGTGTGGGGAGGAGGTTGATGTAAATGAAGGAGCAATAGGAAGGTAGCAAGGGACAGGCTCTGCTGGACAAACGGTGGGTAACTTTACAGTAGAAGAGGGTGTCTCTTCCTCTGAGAATAAAGGAGAAGTAGGTCTGGAGTGAAAGCAGGTATACTGAGGCAGGAGGAGGATATTGTACAAGAGGGGCAAGCTTCCTAGAATGAATAATGGGGTAGGGGGTATGAGATGAAAGTAGATGGAGTGGACCATCTGCAAGAGCAGGGAAAAAAGAAGGCATGGACAAGTTACTATGAAAGAGAAGCTTCCCTACACTGAGAAAGCCAGACAAGAACAATGATGACTACACTGTATACACACTTAGTCATCTACAAGTGCTGAGTTCTCAGACTCTCCAGTGAGGCCCCTCGCCAAGCAGGCCCTCTATGGACCTCTTTTGACCAAGGCTCCTTTTCAATCCTCACCCAACTCAGTCTCTGAGCATCTAACTCTCAGCTTTTTGTTGTCACTAAATCCATATCACCAGCCACCTTTTCTCAAGCTCCAATCTTCCCTTCACCCCACCTCACAACCTCCCCATCCCAACAACACAGGTGCACCAACATCATGGTGAACTCCTCATGGCTCTCCTCAAAATGGCAGCTCCCTCTTGCTGGCCCTGTTTCTGCCAGGAAGCCCATCATTCATTCCTTCAGTGTCCTTTACCTTCCACACATTATCAGCTACCAGATTCAGCTGAACTCCTCGGCCTAAGTCGTGTTTCCCTTCCTACCTTTGTGGCCATCGGGATTTCAAGCCTAATGAAACAACCCCCAGGCTGTTCTTTCTGTTGCCAAGGAAGTCTTCCTAAAACACCACCTTCCTCAAACAACCCCATCTCTACCAAACATAAAGACTGCTTGGGCTGTCTGGAACAGAGCGTCAGGGAGGAAGGGAAGAAGCGCTCCAGTCACACACTGCTTCTGTGTGCGGCCCGTGGGGGCTGTGAAACGCCTAAAGATTAGACTATAAGGGCCGGCCCGGTAGCGCATTGCTACAGTGCGCCGCTTGGGAGCGTGGTGGCGCTCCCGCCGAGGGTTTGGATCCCACATACAGACCGGTTCCCGCTCACTGGCTGAGCGAGGTGCGGGCGCGTTGCCAGTCCAGTCCGGTACGGGCGCGACACTGAGGGTTGCAATCCGTTGCCGGACACGAAAAAAGACAAAAAAAAAAAAAAAGTTTCGACTATAAGAATGGAAAATAGAAGCCACGTTTTGATGACCTGTATTATATCCGTTTGTAAGACAGGTGTCTGGAAAAGCCAGCAGTTTAGTTCTTGAATGATCTCTGAATCTTGTGCAGTTACTTTGGTGACTGGGTCAGGACCCTGTCGTGAGACAGGTGGAAGGAAAAAAATCCAGTCACATCGACTATAAGAATGGAAAATAGAAGCCGCGTTTTGATGACCTGTATTATATCTGTTTGTAAGACAGGTGTCTGGAAAAGCCAGCAGTTTAGTTCTTGAATGATCTCTGAATCTTGTGCAGTGACTTTGGTGACTGGGTCAGGACCCTGTCGTGAGACAGGTGGAAGGAAAAAAATCCAGTCACAATATTTTCTCCAGTAACAAATGCGATGTGGCCATCAGGGGGACAGTGAAGTATAACAACTGGGTGATGCCATTCAAAAGACAACAGGGCACAGAATATTAGTATTCCAACCAGGCTTCAGAGATGTGGCCTATCAGTGTGTGAAAGAGGGGTCTCGAATTTATGTGGAAGAGAAAGTAGACTATGATAAATACGTGGGTAAAAACAGTGTGAGGAGGGCTGGCCGACTGGCTAGAGCACAGTGCTGATAGCACCAAGGTCCAAGGTTCCATCCCTGTACTGGCCAGTTGTAAAAAAAAAAGTCAGGTGACAAGCAACAACAATTACAGGAGAGAACACTATAATTCTGAGTGACCAGACAAAAGGGAAGGCATAGAACTGATGACTCTTCTTTGGCCATTGTTTGGTACAGTCTCATTTCCAAATCATACACAGTCTTTATAGTTTTTAAGGATAAGAATTAAAATACTCATTTATACATTTCTTTTAAAAAGACAGCTCCTGATTCTCTGGGGCTGCTGACCAGAATTAGACGTGTTTACCCTATCTCTGGGCTTACTCAGGAGCCTACCCCCTCATG
>NW_007735414.1:0-14597 GCF_000696425.1 Galeopterus variegatus | reverse complement strand
CCTCATCCTCCACCCCCTCATCCCCCACCCCCATCAACCCCAATCCACGCCAACAACGAGGTGTACCTCACTCTAACTGCAAAGCTAAACTATTTACTATACTGATAATCAACTCATATTAAACCAAAAAGGGTCACTTGTTATTAAAAGAAAACCTTCTACAAATCTTTTCTAAAGAAGACTTTTTAATGCAAATAGCCTCCCTTCAATTACCTAAAAGCATGTTTTCTTAAAGAGATATGCCTCTATTACTTACAAGTCTGGGAGCATGTTATCAAAAACTAAAAAATAAATCTGTAAACGACTGTGTACAAGTCTACAACAGTTAACCTGTCACAGAACTCATGACACAAAGTCACTGCTTTTCAAAGCCCTGATGTATGCTCCCTAATTTAAACCCCCCTCATGAAGTTTTCATCGATATACACCCTATCAGTAGTGTGGGAGAACACCCCTTTCCCTACACTCTCGCCTACAATGGAGAATTATTCTCAGTAATTAGTTTTTTGAAAATTACTGAGAATCTCCCAGTGTTTTGATTTGCATTCACTGGAATGCCCTGGGAGTTGTTTGTTTTTCATATTACAGGCTATTTCTCTTTGTTCTCCTGGGTACTGTCTATCCAAGTTATTTGCTTGCTTTTTTAGGATTCTGGTGTTTTTCTTAGTGGCTTAAAAGAACTTCATGTACTAACCGTTAGTTTCTCATATTCACTGCAAACGCTTATGGATTTTGTTGGGGCTTTCATTTGGTTGGTTTGGTTGTACAGAAATTTTAAATTGTTTAGAAAGTCAAATCTATGTTTGGCATTTCTTTAAGGTCTTGCCTGCAAAGGTCTTCCTATATAACTAAAAGACAATAAAAATTTATTTTCCCCTAGCTCTTTAACAAGTTGCTTTTAAAGTTAAAACATCACTCCACAAAAACATCAATGTCCTAATAGACAAAAACAGCCAGATTAAAGAAGACTACAGAGACATGACAACTAAATACAAATGAGATTCTAGACTGGATGCTTAACGGAGAGGAAAATATGCTATAAAGGACATTTTTGAGTCAACCGATAAAATTAGAAAACAAACAGTAGATTAGATAAAAGTATTACATTAATGTTAAATTTACTGACGTGGGTAATTGCCCTGAGGTTACATAAGAAAATATCCTTATTTTTATGAAATCTTCATTAAAATGTTTAGGGGAAAAGGACTATGATATACATATCACATGAAATATATATATGCAACTTATTCTCATATGTTCCAGGAAAAACAAATATATATATAGATATATATATCTTTATCTCTCTCTCTCTCTCTCTCTCTCTCTCTCTCTATATATATATATATATATACATATATATATGAATAACTATGCATATATCAGTATATATGAGACAAAAACAGGACAAAATGTTAACACTAGGTAAATCTGAGGAAAGGATATATTGCACATTCTTCATTACTATTCTTGTGACGTTTTCTCTTTTTTTTTTTTTTTTTGGGCAGCTGGCCAGTACAGAGATATTCTTCTGCTTTTTTTTTGGGGGGGGGGCAGCTGGCCAGTACAGAGATATTCTTCTGACTCCAATGTAAGTTTTAAATTGTTTCCAATTTTTTTTTTTTTTTTGGGCAGCTGGCCAGTACAGAGATATTCTTCTGACTCCAATGTAAGTTTTAAATTGTTTCCAAATAAAAAGTTTTAAAAAATTTTTTCTTCCACCTGAATTTGATGATCAAATGTAAACGATCCCCGCTTTTATTTCAAATCAACGTCCAAGAGCCTGTTGCAAAGCCATCGATATAATTACCCAAGACTGGCCAGCACTCGACTTGTGGGAAAAGCACATTCCTCCAGGAGGGCCAGGTCCCCCAGAGTCCATTGTGGGTGGAGGGCAGGGGGACATAGAGGGAAGATTCAAGTTAAGAGGACTGAGGCAGGCTGTGCCTTCTTTATGTCTCTCCAGGAGAGTGTAACTTGGCACCTCTCAGTGCTGTATCAGACTTGCAAAAAACACCTAGGGTGCCACTGAGTGGCCTACCATATGCCTGTTGCCAAGAATCATGGTGCAGCTGTTGCCTCGCTAGGAACAGGAAGCACACTGTCACCGTGTGCTGTGACCCTCACTAACCTCTGGCACCATGTATCACTGGCCTCACTTCTCATGAAGACAGCCTGCCAGTCCTTACATGCCCTGCAGTGTGAATAGGCAGCAGCTGGGCGGTCAGCTAACACATCCCTGCTCCTTTGGACCAGAAGCAAACGGCACAGTGTCCACAGGATTTCTAAGCTGCTCAAATACATTTTTTGTCCTTGGGAATGCGGGGCCAACGATTAGAAGAGATAAAATTAATGACTGCAATGAAACTTGTTGAATTGACTAATATGTAAAAGGCTTATCATTTAAAAGTGGTTTCAACTTTTGTAATCTCACCTCTGGAATGGTAAAAAAGAGACATCTAAGAGTAAGAGCCCATTAGATAAGTGCAGTCCATGAGAATACAAATTTAAACATTACAGTAACTGTGTTAAATAAGGTAAAAGAAGTAGGTGAAATTTATTTCAATATGTTTTATTTAACCTAATATATACCAAATACCAAAGTATTACCATTTCAACATGTATTCAATATAAAAAATTATTAATAGTTTACATTCTTCTGTCATACCAAGTCTTCAAAACCAGTGTGCATTTTACACTTGCAGCATATTTCAATTCAAACTAGCCACATTTCATGTGCTCAGCAGCCATATGTTGCTAGTGGCTACTGTATTGGACACCGCAGGTACATATTATAAACTATGAAATCTCCTCCCAAAATAAATGCAAACAGTCCTCTTTGTAGCACTGTTGAACTCAATGACTATTTATCAATGAAGGAATAAACCCAATTATGTCCAAGGAACTAAATTTATTACCAACTAGAGAAAAAGACAGCATCACAGTTCAGTACAGAAAACCAACAAGGAAATATAATTATGGTTATATGAGATGGAACATTGCAATAGAGTTCCAAGAAGGCAAAGTTCTAGGGTATTACAGAAATAGGGTGTATTGGTATGGGAAATTCTCTTACTCAACAACAATAAAAAACACAGATCAACTTCTGACTTCTATGACCAAATGTGTGGGGATTTCTCCCTACTGGAAAGCAAGCCTACAATTCTTCACTGGACATCAGTGGGGCGTCCTCCTGTTCAATTCCGACACTATCTACCTAAAGACAGTGTCAGATCCCACAGGGTGAGAGCTCAGTCCCCAAGACTGCCCCCCACTTCAGATGTCAATTACAAATCCAGGCCTCTGGAACTCCTGACCAACCAGCTATAAATCAAGGTTCCTGCAACCGTTCTTTGGGTTTAATTAGTCTGCTTAAGTGGCTCACAGAACTCAGGGAAACATGTACTTACATCTACTGGTTTATTGTAAAGGATATTATAAAGGATACAGATGAAGACATGCACAAGGCCAGGTATGGGAGAAGGGCATAAAGCTTCCTTGCCCTTCCTGGGTAGCACCCTTCAGGAATCTCCATGTGTTCAGCTATCTGGATGTTCTCCAAACCCACGCTTCTTGGGCTTTTATGGAGGCTTCATTACATAGAAATGATTGATTAAATCATTGGCCACTGGTGATCGGCTTAACCTTCAGTCCCTCTCCCCTCCCCGGAGGTTGAGCGGAGAGACTGAAAGTCTTGCTTTGGTCTTTTCTGTGACCAGCCCCCATCCTGAGGCTACCTGGAGGCTGCCCGCCATCATTAGCATATGAAAAAACTCTTATCGCTGTGGATAAGCATTTTAGGAGTGGTTTTTCAGAAGAAGGGGATGCAGACCAAATATATATATTTTACAATATCACATAGGGCTTATGTTTAAAAAAAAAAAAAGAAAAGAAAAGTTCTAGCATAGTCAAGCCTTGGAAGATAAGCAGGATTCCTTGGCAGAAAATGAAGAAAAGGCAACGCAAATGGTATAAGCCTTCAGGTCTAAAGCAGAGGTGGTACTGGTTGGTAGCTCAGTTGGTTAGAACACACAGCCTTATAACACCAAGGTGAAGGGTTCTCAGAGGAAGGGAGAAAGCTTTCTTTTTGGCAACCAGCCTTTAAGGGGATCTGAACCCTCCTTGGCTTTACTGTTATCAGCATCACAAGCTAACCAACTAAGCTAACTGGCGAGTCTGGGTGGGAGAAACTTTAAAGAAACTTCACATAACATGGAGCAGCCTGATGGGCAAACATTCAACGCAGGTGACATCAAAATCCTAAAAGTATAAGGGCCGGCCCATGGCTCACTTGGAAGAGTGTGGTACTGATAACACCAAGGCCATGGGTTTGGATCCCTATATAGGGATGGCCGGTTTGCTCACCTGGGAGAACGTAGTGCTGACAACACCAGGTCAAGGCTTCAGATCCCCTTTAAAAAAAAAAAAAAAAAAGCCTAAAAGTATAGAGACCTGAATGATCCGTCAGGCTCATCTAAAGATCAGACTTCACTCTGAGGATAACGGAGAGCTTAGAAGGGTTAAGCAAGAGAGTGTGATCAGATTTGATCACAACTTTCTGGGAAAGCTGGGTGTGCAAGAATGGAAATAGGGGCTCCAGGAGCTGCAGCAGACATGCCAAGAATAACAAGGAAAATCCTGAATTCGAGCAGTGCTAGAGGGAGGCACGTTGAGGGAGAATCAACAGGACTCCATGACCAGAGGACAGCAGAGAGAAGTAACGTATCAAGTGAGCAGGGAAAATACTACCAGTGTTATCCTCTAACTCCTGCTGTACCAGACTCACAGCTCCCGACAACACTGAAACCTGCATCTGAAGGTTGTATTAGCCAACAGAGGACACTAGACAAGAGGAATATGCTGACCTGACTCAGTGTGTGTGTCAGTGTGCTGGCTGGGCTCCATATTTATGTCATTTGGCATCAGCTCAGTACATGTGGAAATGAGAACTAAGGGGTGATTAAATGGTAGAGATCTGTGTAAATGTGGTATGGTCAAAGAAAAAGTGTGGAGTTCACATAATCTGCCTAAGTGATTTAAGTGTTTGGAATACACCATGAGAAAAATACTGGTACTCTCTTCATACTACTCAAGAAATAAGCTCAAAGTAATAATAAAAGAAAAAAAGAAGCTCTAGTGTAATCGTTAAAGCTAGCTCTTTACTTTCCTTAGAAAGTGAAGGGTCTTGGATATGAATGGCACCATCTTGGACATGACCAGTGCCATTTTCACACACACTGAGCACAAAATGGCCACCAGCCTTTCCCTTACAAGAAACCTCCTGGTTTCTGAGAAATAGAAACTCCCCTACTTCGGCATGGGTGCAACCTTCCACCTGATTGCATCCACCAGCCTTACCTTCCACTCCAGCACCAAACCCCTCCCTGATTACATCAGCCTTCCCTACAGCCTATGTAAACCCTCCCACCCCCACACCTGGTGCTGCCCTCCATTTTGAGTTCAGCCCGGCAGATTCTTTTCCTTTGATAAAGTTTGATCGGTACCTGGCGTTTTGGCTCAATTTCTTTCATTTTGGTGCTGAAACCTGGGAAGGGTCCTGACTGGGACCTTCAGACGATCCCCTCTCTTGGCTTGATTGGCCCCCAGGCCGCCCTTCCCAGGCCTGCCGAACCGGGTACCTCTGCGACTCTCTCTTTTTGCCATTTCAAACCAACACATCCATCATTGGCCTCAATTCAGGGTGAGTCAGTGGGTCTGTCCTATTTCTATGGGTTCCCCCAACTACTTTCTATAACTACTGTCGACCACTACTGTCTACTTCCCAAAGACCAGGAGCCTGGCTGAGGGAAACCCTCTTGTGCCCTCCAGCTATTGGAGGATGCTCCTCTAGCCAGTCAGTGGCTTCTCTCTCAAAAAGGAGGTACACACCAACGAGGATGCTCCTTGGTGTTACCCTTCTTCTACTGGGACTGATCACCCCCTTTCTCACCCTCTAAATGGGATCCTCACAATCCAAACCTCCACGTTCTATGCCTCTGGGCTGTCTCTAGGCTGATTTATAATCTCTCGGCTTCCAGGGAGACTTTGTCATCACCCTCCTTCTACTAGGATTACTCGTTTCCTTTCTCACCTACTACATGGGATCCTCATGATCCAAACCACCATGCTCTATGCCCTTATGCTATCTGCTAGCCAATTTACAACCTCTTGTCCTCCAGGGAGACATTAAACGCAAACTCCTCATTTTCTACTGCAATCAGGTTTGGCCTAAATACAAACTAGACAATGGATCCCCGTGTACAGAAGATGGCACTCTCGATTTAGATATTCTTAGAGATTTAGACAACTTTTGTCACCAAAATGGCAAAGTTGGTGAGATTCCCTATGTTCAAGCCTTCTCCTATCTTTAATCATGTCCTTCTCCCTGTCAAAACTGTCCTACATCTCAAATTCTCCTAGCTCATGCCTGACCTCCCCTTCCAGACTCAGATCAATCTTTTGATCCATCCGACCACTCTACTCCCCAACCACCTCCTTATGCTCCAGATCCTTCACCAGCCCCTCCACCTTGTCGCTCTCTTCCCCACACCTGGTCTCCAGACGCTCGTCCTCAGCCACACAACCCCTCCCCTTCTCCCCCTTCATCAGGTGACAACCCTGCCTCAGCTCTGGCTCCTTTATACCCCCTCTGTGAAGTGGCTGGGACAAAGGGAATTGTCCGGGTCCATGTCCCCTTTTCTCTTTCTCATCTTTTCCAAATCGAAAAATGACTGGGATCTTTCCAGTCCAACCTGGACACATATCTTAAGGAATTCAGATATCTCACGCAGTCTTATGATCTCACCTGGCATAATGTTTTCATGATTCTCACTTCTACCTTGTCCCCCGAGGATAGGGAGCAGGTCTGGATAACAGCCCAACAACAGGCAGACGAGGTACATGCTCAAAATAATAGGCAGTCTGTGGCAGCTGTTGCTGTCCCTCACACTGACCCAAATTGAGACTACCAGGTCAGCCACAGGGATCAGGACCTCCAGGATAACATGATCACATACTTGATTTAAGGCCTCCAAAAGGCTACTCACAAGTCAGACAATTATGACAAGCTCAGAGAAATCACACAGAGATCCACCAAAAATCCCAGTGAGCTCTGAGGCTTTATATAAATACACATGTATAGACCCAAACTCCCCTGCAGGCATGGCTCTCTTACACTCTCATCTCATTACCCAATCAGCCTCTGATATTCGAAAAAAACTAAAAAAACTTGAGGGTGGTCCAAATACTACCCAACAAGACCTCCTCAATGCTGCTCTCAAGGTTTTTAACAATAGGGAGGAGGAGAAGAAAGATCATTACAAAAGAGATCAGGCCAAATACCAGCTCCTGGCTAATGCTATCTGAGGCTCACATACTCCAAAGCTGGCTGCCTCTAAGGGCAAGCCACTCAGGAACTGCTTCAAATGAGGTCAACCGGGCCACTGGGTATGGGGCTGTCCTAACCCCAGGCCCCTTCCCAGGCCCTGTCTTCACTGCAAATAGCCAGGTCACTGGGGGTTGACTGTTCCACTCGCCAGCAAGGGAGTGGCCCAGTCCCTAACCCACAACCTTTAGCTCCGCGGCCACCCCTACTGGAGCTTCTTGGCTTTGCCCAGAAGGAGAACTGACGATGCTCAGGGCCTGAGGCCCCCACAGAGATCACCACATGTGAGCCCAGGGTAACTCTCCTCGTAGCAGGTAAGCTGATCTCTTTTGTCATCAATACAGGGGACACTTACTCTACCCTTCCTGAATATACAGGACCAACAACCCAATTCTCTATCACAATAGTAGGGGTCATGGGATCAGAATACCACCCATGGATCACTCCACCCCTTTCCTGCACCCTACATCACACACAATTCACACACAAATTTTTAATAATGCCTCAGTGCCCAGCTCCCTTACTGGTTTGGGACATCCTTTCCAAATTCAAAGCTACCCCTACCCGAAACACTTTAACTCCAGCTACAATACTCCTGTTACAGGCTGCCCCAGACTTGGCCCCTGAGGCTTCCACCTTCCTCTCCGACAAGGTTAATCCCCTAGTATGGGACACTTCTCCCTCCATTGCGACACACCATTCCCCTATCCTTGTTAAGTTGTGGAAACCCTCTTTGTTCCCTAATTTCCTACAGTACCCCATTGCTAACAAACACCTAATAGGCTTAAAACCCATCATACACAAACTTCTTTCTTCTCACCTCTTACAGCCTACCCACTTGTCTTTTAATACAGCCATCCTTCCAGTTATAAAGCCTAATGGCTCATACTGTTTAGTTCAAGACTTCGGGGCCATTAATGCGGCCCTTTTTCCTATAACCCCAATCATTTCTAAGAGTATAGACTCTTCTATCCACAATCCCAACAACAACCCATTTCTTCTCTGTACTTGACCTCAAAGATGCCTTTTTTTTTTCTATCCCCTTACACCCTTCTTGTCAAAACCAGTTCTCCTTCACTTGGACTGATCATGATAAGTGTTGTTCCCAACAACTTACCTGGACGGTACTACCTCAGGGGTATTGGGATAGCCCCCACTTCTTCAGCCAGGCCTTAGCTCAAGACTTATCTGAACTTCCTCCAACCCCTAGCACTTTAATACAATATGTGGATGACCTCCTCCTTTGCCGCCCCTCCTATGAGGATTCACAGGCCCACTCTGTTGCTCTCCTTAATTTCCTGGCCTCCAGGGGATATCGAGTGTCCCCCAGCAAGGCCCAAATTTCTTCCCCTTCAGTCACCTATTTGGGAGTCCACCTCACCCCCAACACCAGAGAAATAACAGTGGATCGCAAGTTTAATTTCCGAACTAGCAACTCCTACCACAGAGAGTGAAATTCTCTCTTTCCTGGGGCTTGCAGAATATCTCTGCATGTGGATTCCCAACTTTGGCATACTAGCAAAACCACTTTATAAGGCAGCCAAAGGGGATCCTGCCATTTCCTGAGATCCCACAAAGCTCATTCATTCTCCCTTCCAGCAATTAAAAGCCACTCTCCTCGCAGCCCCAGCTCTACCCCGCAAACCCTTCTCATCCTTTTGTCCTATACCTCACCGAAACCCAAGGATTGGCAGTCAGGGTTTAGGGACAAGAGGCAGGAGATATTTTCTCCCCTGTTGCATACCTCTCTAAACAACTAGACACCACAGCCTGGGGATAGGCTCCCTGTTTACAGGCCTTGGTGGCAGCTGCCCTTTTAACACAAGAAAGCTCTAAACTAACCTTTGGACAACAAACAGTCATTTGTTCTCCCCATCATCTTCAAGACCTTCTCAGCCATAAGGCCATGTCAATTCTCTTCCCCTTCCCACCTACAACTTATTCACCTTAGCTTCATTGAAAATTCCCAGTTCTCCTTTAAACCTTGTCCTCCCTTAAATCTAGCCACTCTCATCCCAAAACACTCATGACCCTTAGAACATAATTGCATGGAGGTTTTAGACCTCTTTCTCAATCCCTTTCCAAACATCTCCCCGCATCCCAACATACATTGTTCATAGATGGGAGCGCCACCTCGATGCCTGCCACGCGGGTGGGTCATGCCATAGTAAATCTAACACAAGCTATTGAGGCTGCCTCCCCCGCAACACTACTTCCCAACAGGCAGAACTCATTGCCCTCACCAGTGCTCTCATCCTGGCATGTAACAAACGAATCAATATATACACTGACTCTAAGTATGCTTACCACATCCTACACAGCTGCACGGCCATATGGAAGGAGAGAGAATAAATGACCACTCAGGGAGGGC
Organism: Galeopterus variegatus; assembly: GCF_000696425.1. Classification (NCBI taxonomy): domain Eukaryota; kingdom Metazoa; phylum Chordata; class Mammalia; order Dermoptera; family Cynocephalidae; genus Galeopterus; species Galeopterus variegatus. The sequence continues at coordinate 4,845 of NW_007735414.1, read as the reverse complement.
CCATAAAAAATGGACATCTTATCAAGATACTTCTTGAGGCTGCACAACTCCCAAAGGAGGTTGGGGATATACACTGCAGAGGACACCAAACCTCCAATGACCCCATAGCCCAGGGAAACAAACTGGCAGATCTAACTGCAAAACAGGCTGCTCAATCACCAGGCCCCCACTCTTCCTGTACTGCTCAGGTCCTTCTCATGGCCCCTACGCCCTTACCCCAATACACACCTCAAGAAATACAACACCTCCAACAGTTGGGAGCAGAGAGGAAGGGCAACTGGAATACTCTCTCCGGTCGCTATGTCCTCTCTACCACACAAACTGAGCAAATCCTTTTAGATTTCCATAATTCAGTTCATGTAGGCTACGAACCCCTACTACACCTTCTTCAGCCCTTATATTACTATCCCCACGTGGCCAAGATACTAAACAAATCTCTCAAAATTGTCCTTTGTGTACTCATTGCTTCAATCAAGGTGGCCTCCAAGTTCAGTCCTTTCCCACCCACCAGGCCAGAGGACACACTCCTGGCCAGGACTGGCAAACTGACCTTACTCACATGCCTCCCCACAAAAGGACACGCTATCTTCTAACCTTAGTAGATGCCTTTTCAGGTTGGGTTGAGGCTTTCGCTGCACTTCAGAGGATGCTACAGCAGTAATGCATGCTCTCACCTCAAAAATCATTCCTCATTTTGGCTTGCCCACCAGCCTCCAGTCTGATAACGGCCCGGCGTTCATTTCCCAGATTACACAACTCACAGCACAGGCATTACATATAAAATGGGACTTACATATACCATATCAGCCTCAGTCATCAGGCAAAGTAGAAAAAGCCAATCACCTCATAAAAACACACCTCACCAAGTTGTCCATGGAACTGCACCTCCCTTGGACCCAACTTCTCCCTTTAGCACTCACTCACTTGTGAGCTGCCCCCTGCAAACCCACTGGCCTCAGCCCCTTTGAACTTATGTACAGTAGACCCTTCCCTCTCACATCTCTCCCTTCCAGCTCATCACCTTTAGGCCAATATCTCCCTACTCTTTCACTCATTAGGGATCTTAAGGAACAGGCCAACCTTCTATTACCTCATCCTTTCCTCAACACCCCTCAGACTTTAAACTGAGCCCAGGACAGCAACTGTATATTAAAGCCCAAATCCCAAAGCCCCTCTCACCATGTTGGGAAGGGCCTTATACAGTACTTCTCACCACACCCATGGCAGTAAAGGTACTAGGAAAGGCCCCTTGATATCACTTATCCTTGGTAAAACTAGGACCTGAGACTTTAACCAAAGAATCTGTTAACATCAAGCCAGAGGGGTCCCTCTACTCAACCCCCAACCCAACATCTCCTTACACTTTGTCCATTTTAGTACCCACAAAACTAAAAAATCTCCAGGACCTCCACTCTTCCCCCAATCCCAGAAGACGGATGATCTTTCCCCTGGTGATTATCCTCTCACTCTNATTACTATCCCCACGTGGCCAAGATACTAAACAAATCTCTCAAAATTGTCCTTTGTGTACTTGTTGCTTCAATCAAGGTGGCCTCCAAGTTCAGTCCTTTCCCACCCACCAGGCCAGAGGACACACTCCTGGCCAGGACTGGCAAATTGACTTTACTCACATGCCTCCCCACAAAAGGACACGCTATCTTCTAACCTTAGTAGATGCCTTTTCAGGTTGGGTTGAGGCTTTCCCTGCACATCAGAGGATGCTACAGCAGTAACGCATGCTCTCACCTCAAAAATCATTCCTCATTTTGGCTTGCCCACCAGCCTCCAGTCTGATAACGGCCCGGCATTCATTTCCCAGATTACACAACTCACAGCACAGGATTACATATAAAATGGGACTTACATATACCATATCAGCCTCAGTCATCAGGCAAAGTAGAAAAAGCCAATCACCTCATAAAAACATACCTCACCAAGTTGTCCATGGAACTGCACCTCCCTTGGACCCAACTTCTCCCTTTAGCACTCACTCACTTGTGAGCTGCCCCCCTGCAAACCTGGCCTCAGCCCCTTTGAACTTATGTAGAGTAGACCCTTCCCTCTCACATCTCTCCCTTCCAGCTCATCGCCTTTAGGCCAATATCTACCTACTCTTTCGCTCATTAAGGATCTTCAGGAACAGGCCAACCTTCTATTACCTCATACTTTCCCCAACACCCCCTCAGACTTTAAACTGAGGCCAGGACAGCAACTGTATATTAAAACTTGAATCCCAAAGCCCCTCTCACCATGTTGGGAAGGGCCTTATACAGCACTTCTCACAACCCCCATGGCAGTAAAGGTGCTAGGAAAGGCCCCTTGGTATCACTTATCCTTGGTAAAACTAGCACCTGAGAATTTACCCAAAGAATCTGTTAACACCAAGCCAGAGGGGTCCCTCTACTCAACCCCCAACCCAACATTTCCTTACACTTTGTCCATTTTAGGACCCACAAAATTAAAAATCTCCAGGACCTTCGCTCTTCCCCCAATCCCAGAAGAAGGATGATCTTTCCCCCCTCGATTATCCTCTCACTCTTGCAGGCCCGCTTCACATCCTTCACACAGGAGCTGCTCCAAGACTAGTCCTGACCCACAACCTCCAGTGCTGAAGACATCCTTGAGTGGGTAACTGAATGAGCCTGGCAGGGCTCTCTCTGCGATTACACCCCCAATGAGGTTACCCTCTACTCCTTTTTCCTACTATGCACCCTCTCAACCTCTCAGCCCCTGAACACTTGCCTTCTCTCTTCCTCTTGCTTCTTTTCCTAACAGAGACATATGCCACACCTTGTTCACAATGTATAACCAAGGTCTTGGTGGGTGGAGGGACACTTTCCAACCTCCCGGGTCTGCCACCCCGAATCCTCGGGGGAACCCTACAGGACACATTCTCATCCCTGTCATACGTTCCCACAGCATGCTATGACCAGACAACGGCCACATCATGTTCTTATGGGGGGAAAAACTACTGGATAGCTCTTTCCAAAGGGGATTCTGCTGGAGTCCAGTGCCCCCACCCAATAAAAATATTTCTGCTTCACCCAAACCACTCACCTAGGCTACAGCAATGGGGGAGGACTTCAGGACAAAACACGTTGGTCCCCTGACCATGATGGGACTTATCCTTCTTCTTGGTCCCTGCCTCTTTCAGTGTTTCTCTAATTTCTTACAGGACTGTATACAGGCCTTCACCAATCAAAAAGTCACTGAATTCTTCATGGGAGGAGGACATCAGCCCCTGCGAACCATCGACCCTTCCCCAGAAGAATACAGCCTCCACACACAAAACCAATATTCCGCCTAATTGTTTTACCTGCCAACATAAATCTTTTATTTTTTCATATCTTCACCCATCTCCAGCAGGAAGTACCTTCAGAAGAATGAGACCTTCACCCCTTTTCCCTTCTCCCTATACTTAAAAGGCAGGAATGATGGATTTTGGACATGCCCGGCACCATCTTGGATGTGACTGGCATCATTTTTACACACAATGAGCACAAAGTGGCCACCAGCCTTTCACTTACGATAAGACTCCTGGTTTCTGAGAAACAAAAACTCCTCTACATCCACATGGGTGCAACCTTCCACCTGACTGAATCTGCCAGCCTTATCTTCCACTCCAGCATCAAACCCCTCACTGATTACATCAGCCTTCCTTATACCCCCACCCCCTTCCACCTCCACACCTGGTGCTACCTCCATTTTGAGCACAACCTGGCAGATTTTCTTCCTTTAATAAAGCTTGATCGGTACCTGGTGTTTCGGCTTTCAGAAAGTTTCTACTGTAAACAAGTAAGTAAACAGAGGTAACTATGGTAACAAAGAATTGTCAATTCCCACTACTGAACATACATCCTCATATACATACATATCAGAAAAAGGTGATGACATTGAAAAATAATCAAAAAGCTATAAAAATAATCATAAAACTAAAAAAAGGGACCAGCTGGCTAGCTCAGTTGGCTAGAGCACAGACTTATAACACCAAGGTCCTGGATTTGGATCCCCTTACCATCCAGCTGTCAAAAAAAAAAAAAAAAAAAGATCACTAGTCAAATTTAATAATCAATATGTCCTGGCACAGTTCAGAACAATGGACTCCAAACTAACAACAGAAGTTCAAATTGTGTTTTGATCACAATGGTTTGTTTCCTCTTTCCTGGTCATAGAAACAGGTTGCTATTTAAATAAGCAGTTCCCAAATAAGAAAGTTTCATTAACACTAAAATAAAAAGAAAAGTTGGGGCCAACTTTGTCAGTTGGTCAGAACATGGTGTTGATAACACCAAGGTCAAGGGTTCAGATCACTCAACAAGCCAGCTGCCAAAAGAAAAAAAAAAAAAAAGATAAGAAAGAAATTAATAAATCCTTGGCAGTCTAAGACTAAAAAAAAAAATTAAAAAAACAAATATAATATGACTCATACATGCAATTCTAAGTTTTCTGGCAGAAACATTTTAAAAAGAAACAAGTGAAATTAATTTTAATACTATATTTTATTAACCCAACTTATTCAAGGTATTATCATATCAACCTGTAATCAATATAAAAAATTATTAATGAAATATTTCTCATGCTATTTTTGCATACTAGGTCTTCAAAAACTGTGTAGTTTACACTTACAACACATCTTAATTCATAGTAGCCACATTTCATGGGCTCACTAATGACATGTGACCACTGGCTACTGTATTTGTCCAACACAGGTCTAGAGCAACCATTTCATTCTGTGATGAAGATACTAAACTGCAAAAAGACTAAGGGACTTTGTAAACAGTGGGGCCAGGCCTAGAATTCTCATTTCCTAGTCCCAACGAAATGCTCTTTGCACTTGATCAGACT
>NW_007735413.1:126289-129919 GCF_000696425.1 Galeopterus variegatus | reverse complement strand
AGTCCCGGGCTGCGCCGGGTTGGACGGAGGGGCCATCGGGGCTTGAACGAATGAGTCAATATCGCCCCGACGAACGAACGGGGTGTCTCCTTAGTCAACCGAGGACGGGAGGCACTTTTAATTAGAAATTAATTAATGAGCAGCTGCTCCTTCCCACCCCACTGTAATCATTAGTCTCAATTACAAATGAGACCGATGAAGGGACACACGAGTGAGTGAGTCTTCACTGAAGATGTCACCAACAGTTAAAATTAGCCCGGCGGGCGCCCCTCGGCTCGCCCTGCTCCAGGTGGGCGGACCGGGGCTCCGCAGGCCCCGCGCGCTCCCGGTCCCTGCTGTTTACGGGGCATCGGCAGCGCCCCCCACCAGTCCCAACTCTGTCCCGGAATGGAGTTGCAGAGCCAACCAAGGCCAAAGAATGCCCGCATCTGGAGGTCACAAGGCCCCCAGGTGTGTGGGTCCCCCAGAGCCTGACGCTGTGGGCCTGGAAGCCCAGGTGCTGCGGGGCCTCTCCGGGCCGCGCCCGCCGGCTTTACCACGCTGGACATCCCAGTGTCCCCGGAGAACCCCCCGTCCCCACCCGGGTCATCTTAAGCTCCTGCTCAGTCCCGACCCCGCCTCCTCGCGCCTCCGTCTCCTGTCCCCACCCCCCCCTTCCGCACGCCGCCCGCCTTTGGCCTCCTCCTGCTCCTCGCAGCTAAGCCAGGGGCTGCCAGACGCCCCTGCGCGCCCCGAAGGGCAGGTTTCCCGACTCATACCGGGGACTCTGTGGCTACGCTCGTTCCTCCCGGCTACCCGCTCGGCTGGGTGCGGGGGAGAAGGTGTTGGGAGCCAGGACTGGGAGTCTCCCCAGGCCGTTTTGTACACTTTCCTATCTGGGGCGCACGGAGCGGCCCGGGGATGGGGCCAGGTGCCCACCCCAGGACTTCCCCAGCTAGTACCGGCCCTGGAACCCTGTCCGAGTTCAAAGCGGGGGCCAGGGCGCTGGCGGCAAGGGGGCGCCGAGGCCACCCGGACGGGCTCCGCGCCTTCTGCGCCGCTGTCCTTAGGGCCCCGGGGCTCGCCCCTGCGGCTCTCGCCCCACTGGGCTGGCCTCGGTCGGCCAGGAGGGGAACCGTGCTCGGCAGGGCTGTGCAGACTTGCTCGGAAAGATTCCTGGGTTCAGACCTGTGAATCGCCCCAGGGTCACCCTCTAATTAATGATGACTTTCTCGCACTCTCCCCAGCTGCAAGCCTGCCTCCCAGAAACGAAATCTGCCCGCTCTGACAGCTCGGTTGAAGGTGATTGATGACTATCTGGAGACCACAGTACACATCATATAATATCAGCTGCGTAATTGCTTTAATTTACAGATGAAAATGCGAGTTCTCCGACCGCGCTGGACCGCGTCCGGCCGCGTCCGAGCTGCTTGCAAAGCGAAGCCATCGGGTATAATGAATAGCCGCTCCATGCAAATTATTCAGACAGTTTAGCGTCGGCAGCCGGCAGAGATATAAGGAACACGAGTCAAATGACATTAATAATTGTTTCTGGATTCTGTATTGATTTCGTGGCGGGCGTGTTTATTTCTTTCTCACCTGAATTGCTAATACCACCTTCCTGTAAATAATAAGAAACTAGCCACCGGGCTTCTCGGGGACACATGAATCTCAGCCCCTCTCCCTCCCCTCCTCGCCTCCCCCGTCCCTCCCCTCCCGGATTCCCTCCAGCTCTGGGGCTTCTGCGGAACACCGTCTTACTTCCCATTGCTTATTCTGTACAAACAACTCGCTCTCTCCTGGTAATGAGGCCGAGGGGTGCCCGCGGAGGCGGCTGGGCGCTCCAGGAGCATGGTCGCCATGGGAGGCTGGTTCGCAGTGACTCGTCACCCCATTCTTCGGCCCGCCTGGGCGATTGTGAGCGCTTGGCCGGCCAGGGAGTAAAGCCAGGCCCAGGTCCCAGCAGCCTGTGCCCTGATCCCTGTGCGCCTCTGGGCTCCGGCACGCAGCGCCCAGCACACCCAGGCCTGCGAGCGGAGCGGCGTTTCATTTCCAGGGGACCCGGCTACGGCTCAGAGGGAACGATGCCCCTGGACACTGGGCCGTTAATCTTCGGAGCAGACGTGCTCACTCTCCGAGCCAGGGAGCCAGGGCAGGCGCGTCCTCCACTTCCCAGTGCAGCGGGTCCGTGGGGGACTCTGCGGGAGGAGTTTCAGGGGCTTCCTTTGACCACCCCCACATCGTTTGCTTTTCTAGCTTGTGTGTAAATAGACGCTCCCAGTCCCAAACGGCCTCTCCCGGTTCTCCTGGGCGACGCTTTCTCCCTGACCCACGAAATCTGGCTCAGGGACTTCACTTTCCAGGCCACTGTACACCGACCCTCTACTTGCTGGCCTCTGCATGCCTGGACCGGCCACGCGTAGGCCTGGGCCATGTACCCGTCTGGGGAAGCTTGCATCTGCCTGAGGAGCCTCTGGACCTTGGCTGGCCTCACCCAGGCCCCGCTGCTCAATCCCGGACGTGGTGGAGTCAGTCCAGCCTGTTTCCCGCACACTCTGGACATCCTGCTGACAACCTACAGCCTGGCTGAGACCCGCCTGCCCCAAATGGGCATACTCTCTAGGCTGTCCTTGTCCCACAGATAACGTCTGAGTAATTTTCCTAGTGCCCTGTCTTAAAAGACCAAGCTTAAACTGAGGCGCCCGGTGGTTTCCCCTCCAAGAGGACGTAGAACAGGAGGGTGAGCATCTCAAATATCGTCAGCCAGATGCGCTTGCACAGACACGTCGTGCTGAGCCCGTGTCCCTCCAGGGACCCCCCGCTCTAAACACACTCGTGAGCAGGATGGCTGGAAGTCACCGCTTCCCGCAGACACCGCAGCAGCTCGGCTTTGGTGAGGTGCTCCCACTGGCCTGCATAGCTCAAAGGAGTGGAGGATGAGGCCTGAGCAGGCCGCAGGGGGCACAGAATGTCCCTTAGGCCCAAACATTAGGAGCCCGCGGGCCGCCTATTTGGCCTGGGTGGATGTTGGCAGTGGAACGGTGGAAGGCCTCTGGAGAGACAGGCCAGACCCTGACTTTCCTGAGGCCACACCAGCCAAGCCTCGGTGCTCCCAGAGTAATCCCCTGGGGGCCACCCCTTCCTCTGCACCAAGAGCTGTCTCGGAGGAGCTCTTTCCAGCCCAGAAAAGTTGACCCCAGCGGCAGGCGGAGGCGGGAGCGTGGAGCCCCAGGCCGAGGCCTTGTCTGAGGCACAGGACCGAGCCCTTGGGGGCGCCTGTGCCCGCCCACAGCTCGCGGACGCCCGGGAGGGGTGCGGGCTGAGAGGCCTTCAAGATGTCAGTGACGCCGCACCGGCAAACCCTGAGGCTGGCAGGTCCCTCCTTCGCAGTTCGTCCCCGGGGGTCCCCCTAGAAGCCAGTGGGACGAGCTGCAGGGGCACACGCCGAATCCCTCCCTTCCGAAGCGCCCTCCACTCGGCCCTCCCGCCGCGCCCCCGCCGCTTGCTCTCGGGGTGCTGCCTGAGGCAGGAAGGAGCAGAGGCGGCGTCCGGGGCGCAGGCTCCGTCCCCCCGCGGCCCGCGCCCACTCCCCGGCCCCGCGCCCCGCGCCGGTCCCCGCGCCCCGCTTCCCGCAACTTGCAGCAAAAGTAT
>NW_007735413.1:116350-125289 GCF_000696425.1 Galeopterus variegatus | reverse complement strand
GAGCTGGCGACAACTAATGGAGACATTTCCAGGCGGAGCACCTGGCGAGCGGAGCGCGCCGGCGTCCCCAGGCGCCGCGGCCGTCAGCCGAGCCCGCACCGGCGTGACGTGGGCGAGCGAGCGCGCTGCTCCCACCCGGCCGCCCATTAACGCTTTCCCCCGCGGGCGCCGCGCTCCTGCCAACTTTCCCGGCCGGCGCGCCGCTGGCACCGGGCGTAGGAGCTGGGACGAGGGGCGCCCTGGGGTGCGCGCGGGGACGCGGGCTGGGTGGGCGGGGACGCCGGGCTCCGGGGCTCCGAGAGGACACCCCAGCCATCACTGGGCAGCGGGAAGGCGCGCGGCTCTAATTTGGCCAAATGACCCTCCCGCTGCGCAGCTCTAGGCGGCCTCGGGCTCCAGGTCCTCAGGGTTCCCCTCTTGAGCTGTCCCACCTTGGGGACGCCAGGGCCTGAGGAGCAGCACCAGGAGACAGCTGCCCTTGATCCAAGTGCCTCCAGAGTAATCCCTAGGTCCTGGTATCCTTGCCCGGAGCTCCCCGAGGGGCCTGCTGAGGGGGAGGGTGCTCCCAGGCCAGCGGCAGGCGTCCCCTTGGAATGGGCGAGGCTGTCAGGACCTCCCCTTCCTTCCCTGCCCTCTGCCCCATCCTCCCTTCATACTAACCTGGCCCAGTCCCAGGTTTTCCCCCTGCTGTCCACACTGGTCTCTACCCACCCGGGCTCTTGAGGCAGAGGCCGAGAGCTTTGGGGTGGATCTAGGTGACAGAAACTGCTTCGGGACAGTGAGTCTGTGACCTGACCAAGACTGGGCAGTGGGAGAGAGCTTGTTCATGACAGTCTGGGGACAGACATCAGGATGGTGGCCTTTGGCTTCTGCAGCCTGAGGCCGGGAGCCCAAGGTAGGGGAGGTGGGCCCAGGTCCAGATTTCCCTGCCCTTCCTCTGCCAGCAGGGAACCTCTTGACTTGCCCCTTGAAGACTAGGCACAGATGTGTCTGTTCATGCATGGAGCTGTTGCTCTGCAGAGATCCCAGCAGACATAGAAAGGAAGTGGGAGCGGGGGGTGACCACCTGCCCAGGTCAGAGCAGTAAGGAACTGGAGGATCACACAGTCCCAGGGCTCACGGATGAAGAAAGGACTCAGTCCCTGACCAGGGTATGGGCAAGGCTGGGCGACAGTCAGCGTTTCCGGTTCACGCCCTGGTCCCTTCAGGGTGATGTGGGAAACAGGGTAGTATCTCGCCTGCCTGGGGGATGCCCCATTCAGCCAGGGCTGGGGGCTTGGGACAGTCTCCACAGATGATTACTTTCTTCCTCTATTCCACACCCCGCCCCATCACGTTCAGTTTGAAGAACCGTGACCTTGTTTCTCTATCATCTGTGGCTGTTCGATGACTGAGATTTGTTTTTCCTTTTTCTCTTTCTTTCTTCAATGCTCTCTGCAGCTGCTGGCAAGGTGACGCGTGTCTGCCTGCTGCACCAGTGGCACACCAGGGCAGACTTTGTCGACAGGCCTCACTCATCCCTTGTCCCTACCGAGCAGAGCAGAGCTTCCACTGGGAAGGAGAGAGTCATGGTGCAGGTCAGGCTCTGTGTCTGGAGCTTCTGCTGCTGCTTTGGGAAGGACACTGCTCTGGCCTCCGGATCTGCTCTGTAAACTTAGAGGTGCAGCTGGGCCTCTAGCTGTTGACCCAGATCATACACGTCCCCGTGGCTCATGGGCCTGCTCCCGGGGCACAGGAAAGGGAGCTCTGGTTTTGGGTCTTGCCCCTCCTGCTTGCTTCAAAGCCTGGGAGGCAGAGGCGGTGGGGCTCAGGGGGAGAGCCTTTTATGTAGGGACAGATGGAAGCGTCCTCCTTGGAGGAGGGGAGGTTTCATTTGATTCCAACTGGAAGGAAGTCCAGGAAGAGTGTGTAAACCCCGTGCTTTGGTTCTTATCTGTTCTCTTCAACCCATGCAGGGTGCTCTTTGTAGGCACCTCGGTATCTCCCTGCCAGCTTATGTGGGACTTAGATCCTGTTTAAAGTTAAATACAAGCGAGGTGTGTTTATGTTTGTGGCCTGGGCTGCTCCTTCCATCTGCTAAGGCCTTGTTAACCACCTCAACAGTGGAGGAACAGCACGACCCAAAAGTGAGGAGCTTGGGGTGACCGGCCAGCCTGAAAGCTCCAGTTCTAGAACTTTCATAACGTCCTCTGAAACACCACCACCCCAAGGAGGCTGCTGGCGTGACTCTGCGCCCTTCCCTGGAGGAGGTTGGCTGTGTCTTCCGCTCACTTCAGTGTTCTGCCCGTTCTCAGACCAAGCAGGTCAGCCGGATGCTGCCAGGCCTGACCTTGCTCTGAGTCCCTCACTCAGGTGACCAGAAGCATCAGCAGCCACCACTACCCCTCAGCCCTTGACATCTTGGGCAGGGAAGCTGCTCCAAGCCCTTGCTGCATTTTGATGCCCTCCTGGGCTGGTGCTCTGAGGAAATGATGGCAGTACCCCAGGCCTTGGCAGGGGCCTGGCAGGGAAGCCCCTCTCTAGCTTCAGAGTGAGTAGTCAATCCAGAAAGTGGTCTGCAGGAGGGCAGTCCTGGGGCAGGCTGGTGGGTGGGTCCTGGCCCGTGGCCCATGTGGTTGGTCGACATGGCCAAGGGCCGACCCGCAGCGCCCTGCGCTAGCCTCAGCTCTGCGCTTGCCCCATGGATCCTCTGTCAATCCTTCCTTTGTTCTTGCTGCTGGCAGAGCCTCAGAGTGCAATCTGGAGTAACCGTCTCCGCACCCCCAGGGCTTGGCCGGGCTGCCGCATTCTCCCCCTCACCTGGACGTTGCAACACGCACCAGCACCTGGGGGTTGCAAATGCCGTCTGGAGCCATCCAAGCCTGACTCTGGTTCTTCTCCTGTGCCTGACATCTCCCAGGGGCCCATGGCCTTGTCCTCCTGCCTCCCTCCGCAGAGGTCCAGGATGGGGCAGGCTCTTCTTCTGGCCAAGGAGGAGGCCACAGGAACTGTTCCAAGTGAGGACAATCTCAGAAGGACCCCTGGGCACTGGTGTCCCAGAGACGCTGCTCTCCTGGGAAGGGTCGCCCTGACTTGGTGGAAGCACAGATGCACAGGGCCTTGTCCCAGGTGCAGTGTGGACAGCAATGTCTTTCCTCTTCAGAAGGCCCCCTGAGACTCCTGGCTTTCTCACGTGGCCCGGCTGGCCCCGGGCCTGCAGGGCAAGCTTTCCTCCTCCACAGTGCAATGCTGAACACGGAATTACTTAATGCAGAAAACCGAGTGGTTTCTTTTTTAAGGCAGAGTGGCATCAGGGGTGCCGGCGGCTAGGCTGATTGGAAAAGCCTCACCCCTCGGCCGTCTCATCTGCCTTGCCGGCTGTTCTGTCCTCCTGAGGTTGGAACGAGGCTGAGGGAGCAAAAGTTGGAAAGATTTTTCTCTCTTCTCCCTTTGGGAATAGGGTCCTGTATCTATAGTACCGAGATGCATCGGCAAATTTTAAGGAGGTTTCTATTATTAAAAGTGAAAGGCTATTAATTCAAACAATGTCAGTAGTCTGTATATTTAAATTTGAAATGTTTACCTAGCACAGCCTCAAATCATGAAAGCCCTAGCTTGAAAAGACATCTGCATGAGGTTATTTAAAATTGTAGAAAAAGGTAACAGGGTATCATTGTCTAGGAATAAGAATATCACTTTTAATTCCTTAACATACTATTAAAAAAGAAAGTCTTTAGTAGGTTGAGCAGAGTGTAAAAATGTATCCTAAATGCATGAGCCGGTATTTCTGGAAAGGACCTCAAAAATATTAAACAACAGATGAGGAGGGGCCCTAAAATGAGGTGCCTCGTTGGGTTTCCTGCCTGGAATTTGCACAAAGAACATATTCCCCGTAGTGAAAATAAGAGGCTGCGCCACTGTGTGAATGCTCTTATTTACGTGCAATATTCTCTGGCAATTGCATGCAAAAAATACTTTCATAAATAGAAGGTGACAACGTACCAAATGGCATTTCCACATAGGTCAGTGAGTAAGTAAGAGAAGAGAAGGGGTGCTGGCCGCGGACATCGCGAGGGGCTCATGGCCCGCTGGTCTCATCAGCGGCTCCCCCGGGTGCCCACCCTCTGCTGCATCCTGGCACTTGGAACCTCTTCCTCACCAGAGGGGCTCAGGGGGGTCTGTGTGAGCTCAGCTCCCCTCCAGTGGTGCCCCAGAAAGAGCACATGAAGCTGGGGACGTCTACGAGGCTCAGACGCTCAATAGTTCATTGTTTGCTGCTGGGGAGTGACCTGTGTTTGCGCTCAGCTGTCCCGTGAATATTGGCATGAAACATTTAAGACGTAATTCAGGAAAGTGTGCCAGCCACCTAAAGACAGTCCTAAATATTAGGCTGTTCTTCCCGGTCTCACAGCCGTCTAGGGAACATTGCAAATCCAAGTTAAACCTCAGGTTAGCTGGCGGCTGCACGCCGACAGTGACCGGTGTAACGCGCCTGGCTTTTAATTACTGTGGCAGTAAATCATACAGGAATGTCCTCCAGGAGTTAGCTGATTTTATATAAAAAAAAATTCAGAGTATTTTTTGAAATTCAATTAATTGAAGGCCCCAGATAAAAGGAACACATTCTTAATGGCTATAAAATAGCCCTGAGGGAGGAGACGGAGCTGCAGAGGCCGACTTCAAAGTGTGACAGAAATACTTACTGTCTTACTTTAAAAGTATTCAGATCAATGAATCAGTTAAAATTACTTATACATTTAGCAACCTTTTCATTTTCTGTTTGAAAAAGATAGAAAAAGAAGCTCTTGTTGTCTGTGATACAAACGTTCTTGACACCGCGGTGAGGACGGTTGGTCAGAGGCGGCGTCAGGACCAGGCTCAGCGTGCGGGGCTTTGGGAAGTGGCCGGCAGTTTCCTTTTTCTGCTGGGAGGTCCTGGGAGTGTCCTGGGGCTGCCATCGACAGAGCACCGCAGACTGGGGCCTTCACCAGCAAAACCGTGTGTCTCGCAGCTCTGGAGGCCAGAGGTCTGTGATGAGGGTGTTGGCAGGGTCGCTTCTATCTGGGGGCTGTGGGGACACATCTGTTCTGGGCCTCTCCTCTGCTGGTGCTTGCTGGCGAACTTTGGAGTTCCTGTAGAAGCCTCACCCCAATCTCTGCCCACTCCTTCTCAGGGCTTTCTCCCTGTGTGCATGTCTGTGCCCAAATCTCCCCTTTTTATAAGGACGCATTCACATTGGGTTGGGGCCCACCCTACTCTGGTAGGACGGCCCCACCTTAACCGATGACATCTGCAGGACACTATTTCCAAATAAGGTGATGCTCTGACATATGAGGGGTTAGCACTTCATATGGATTTTGGGGGGACATAATTCAACTCGTAACTGAGGGGTACCCTAAAATGCCACCTCTTGGGTGCAGTTTATTTCTTTAGATTGAACACCCCACCCTCCCATTCCATCTCTCCCGGCCTCCAGAACTGGCAGCCCCACCCTCAAGTCATGCACAGAGCTCACGGTGCCCTTGTCCCTAACTTCCTACTAGGAGAATGCACAGGTGCCTGGCACTAGCTCTTCTCGCTGCAGGTGGCGTCGCCACGACCTTAGCTGCCACGTCAGCCACGGTGTCTGGAGCCCCCGCCAGCCTGGCTCACTTGCTCTCTCTGCCTCTCCGGTCTATGCTGCAGTCAGCGTCGCCACGACCTTAGCTGCCACGTCAGCCACGGTGTCTGGAGCCCCCGCCAGCCTGGCTCACTTGCTCTCTCTGCCTCTCTGGTCTATGCTTCAGGTGGCGCCGCCATGACCTTAGCTGCCACGTCAGCCACGGTGTCTGGTGTCTGGAGCGCCCGCCAGCCTGGCTCACTTGCTCTCTCTGCCTCTCCGGTCTATGCTGCAGGCGGCGTCGCCATGACCTTAGCTGCCACGTCAGCCACGGTGTCTGGTGTCTGGAGCCCCCGCCAGCCTGGCTCACTTGCTCTCTCTGCCTCTTCCGGTCTGTGCTGCCAGCATTTTTACTCAAACAACTTTCTCGAGAAACTTGAGGCCATCCGTGGACAGAAGCTGCACCACAGGGCTTTTGGGGGCAATCGCCCTTGCCTTGGCCTTCCGCGGAGGTGGCTGACAACAGCAGACCCTTTGTGTGACCGAACACCCTGCCCGTTTGCTGTACGTGGCACTTCATGGGCACGGGCTTCGCCGGGGAGGCTTTGAAGTCATCCCCGGACTGTGGCGTCTCTGCTGTCTGGCAGGGCTGAGAGCATTTAAAGTCACGGTCCTGGCTCTTTCACTGGAGGCCGCGGGAGGAAGCCAGGGTGCCTCCCGCACCCGTGGGAGGTTGCCTGCGAGCCTGCCGCCGTGCCATTGAAGGACGCGGTTCTGCTTGGTGTCCTCCCTCCCATTTCTGACAGCACGTTCCCATCTCTCTTGTGGCTTCACGGCAGTGTCCTCAGGCCCGCGTTTCTGCTCTGCTGACGTTCTGCTCAAGGAGGTTCTGGCTTTCTCTGTCACCATCCTCTGCCTGCTGCCCAGTTCCAAAGCCACTCCCATGGATGCAGGCATCACTCATGACAGCAACCCCTTCCAGGAGGACTATTGGCCACAGGACCATGTTACAACACACTTAGCTTAAAAGAGCACAGATTAACATCTTCTAAGTTCTGCAGCTCAAGGGCGCAGGTCTGGCTGGGCTTGGTCTGACCCCATCAAGGAGAGGGCCAGGGCTGGGCTCTCCTCCCTGCTTGCACGGTTGACAGCAGCGTCCAGCTCCTTGTGGCTGCAGCACTGACAGCTTCAGGTCTTTGCTGGCCGTTGGCGGAGGCTGCGTTTGGTTCTCCACCATGCAGGGCTGGACATGGCACTGTGGCTGCTGGGCCCCTCACAGCCAGCGAGGGTGAGAGAATACAGTGAGGCAGCCTCTGCAGTCCTGTGTCACACACACATGTGAACATAGTCATGCACAGCTCGTGAGTCTGCCATACTCAGTTGGTCACAAGCAAGTGACAGGGAGGGATCGCAGAGAGGTGAGCCCCAGGAGTGTCTGTCTCCCTGAGAAGCAAAGAAAGAGGAGAGTGTAAAAGGCACTAAGTGTGGTGGGAAAAAGGAGCAGCAGACCCAGTCCCGGGGCAGCATCCGGGGGTCACGACCTCTCTAGACCTCCCCTGCTCCCAGCCCCCTGCACATGGGCGTCTGGCCCAGGAGCGGGAGTGCGTCGGTGACGGGCTGTCCGGGAGCCCTGTGTGCTGCCTGCTGCATCCTGAAGCCTCTCGTTCTGAGTGCAGCATGGGACGGCACTTCCTGGCCAATGCAATGTAAGTGGAGGTGACGTGTCACTTCTGTGCAGGAGACTAAGAGCCAGCGAGCAATCACCCCCGCCCCTTCCAGCTGATGTGGCAAACAGCAGCATTTCAATGGTGGTGACAGGCTGGCTCCCTGCCGCCTGGGGCTGGGCGTAGGGTGGGCACAGGATTCAACCGTGGTTTTAAGCCACTGAGATATTGGGATTGTTTGTTACAGTGACACAGCCTGTCTTGATATCAGAATAACAATATTATAATATCATTGTGTATGTTATTATATGATTAAATTATAACTTTTAATATGGAAAAAGAAATCAGTCAGAAATATTATCTTAAAGGGAGAATATAATGCAAAGGAAAAATAAACAGTGTCAATTAAAGACTGAAAGTGAAAAACCAAAATTTTCACCTCCATTGCCACTACAGTATAGTCCTGAAAAAATGAACATTGTTCTCAGGACAGTGTCTTCACGTGTGGCCCTCTCCACAGGGCCGTGTGAGCGTCCTCACGATGTGGCAGCCAGTGGCGTGGACTGAGATGTGGATCAGAGGAGAAACTCTGGGGGACTAACCGGCTGCCACACTGGACGCTGGCAACGAGGATTACAGAGACTGGGGAGAGAGGACGGGGGGACACAGGCTGTCATGAGCTTATGCAAAATGAAAAAGTTGAGCTTATAAACTAGCGGTCCCGTGTACAAAGAACCGGAGAATGTCTAGTGTGGCCCTAAAAATTCAAAACGTTATTTACAGCTTAGAGGAGATAAGAATATTTAATCTTCTTAATTATTATTAAAAAGTGTTTAGTGTTACGCATTTTGCCTTGTAACAGAAATGCTTTATATCGATGCAGTCAAATTTACCATTTTTTTTTTTTTTTTGTCTTTTTCGTGACCGGTAAGGGGATTGCAACCCTTGGTGTGGTGTCACCCGCACCGGTCATCCCTATATAGGATCCGAACCTGCGGCGGGAGTGTCGCTGCGCTCCCAGCGCCGCACTCTCCCGAGTGCGCCACGGGGCCGGCCCCAAATTTACCATTTTTTAAGAATTTATGTGTTTTCTGAGTATGTTCACTGTTATTCTTCCATTTTTATAACTTCAGGCCCCTGGTCCATCCGAAGTCTACGTTTTTATTACACGCTGTGAGGCGGACATCAGCACTTTCCTTCTTTATAACAGTTGCCACTTTTCCTGTGATCAATCACTAAAACCTTTTTTTGTAAAACAAATAGATTTGACACTTATTTTTATATTCTTTATATATAATTCTTTAATGATGAAAGCCTGTAATAGAGCGATTTGGCCTAAAGTGCACGAGTGTGCCTGTGCCATCACCTGTGGGCAGCCTGTCACAGGGTCCACACTGTGTCCTGATGTTAGCGGCAGGTGTCCTGGGGACCTCCCGCAGGCCAGCCGGGTGGTGCGCGCGTGTCCCCTCGTTCTTCAGTCAAGGACGTTCTCTCCAACCCTGGAGTTTCAGCCAACACGTGGCTGCCCAGAGAGCGGTCGCATTTCCCAGCCTCTGTCGTGGTCATGACACAGTCCTCGTCCTTGCAGTGCGGGACGGAGAGATGTGTGGCTTCCAGCAACACAGGGAGTCACCTCCGTCTGCTTCCTGTCTGTCCGTCCCCCCGCTGTGACCCGCCCCCCCCCCCCCCCCCCCCCC
>NW_007735413.1:111308-116291 GCF_000696425.1 Galeopterus variegatus | reverse complement strand
CCCCGTGGACCCGCCTGTGTCAAGTCTCTGTCCTGGGAGGGGACTGGCCTGCGCCTGTTGACGCTGCTGCTGTGTGGCCTCGTGCCCTGACCGGCCTCGGGGGCTTGATCAGGGAGTGTCGCGGAGGGACCCTTGAGCCGCTTCGTGGCTGGTTAGGTGCGGGGGACTCGGAGGGCGACATCCATGGGGATTCCTGGACTTCCGGCTGCAGAGCGGGACAGAGGTGCTGCCACTCACAACATGAACACATCAGCGACCGGCACGACCGCCTGTCTGAGCGCAGCACCGCGGGGACATCTTTCCTGTAGGACACCAGCGGGGAGCCATCCGGGGGTCCTCCCAGGCCACGGGGAGCAGTTGGGGGTCCTCCTGGGCCACGGGGAGCCGTCCGGGGGTTCCTCCCGGGCCGCGCGCAGCTGTCGTGGGTCCTCCCTGGCCGCAGGGAGCTGTCCGGGGGTCCTCCTGAGCCGCGGGGAGCCGTCCGGGGGTCCTCCCTAGCTGTGGCAGCAGCGCCCGCTGAACCCTTCGCTTCCCACCCGTGAGCGCCGGGCAGGTCGAGCTTCTGTGCACTGAATTTGCGTAGAGAGGTGGCAGCGGGACTCTGCCCGGGAAAGAATAAAGACCTTGTCAAAGTGACCTGAAACTGAGTGATTGGCCCTTTCCAAGCAGCTTATTTCGTGTTTTCTCCACCATCTGGTTGAGTGGACTAGATGACGGCACTGTCGGACCCTCCGGAGGCCGGGTCTCCTGTTCCCCACCCGCGTCCTCTGAGCGTCACTGTGGCCTTGATCGCTTTCGCGCCCACAGTGTCTGCTTTCCTGGTGGCTGCTGCGTAACAGGCTCTCTGTGCACGTCGGCAGGGTGGAAGCGTGGACGACCACGCAACCTACTGCGGCAAACGTGCTCACACGCCCAGAGCCGCACACGCCCGGACACCGGAGCTGTGGGTTTTGGGCATTGCCTACCTGCGAGGACGGCTTGGAGAACACACCCTGGCTGCTGCTGGGCCCCCGCTGGACAGCCTGGCACCAGGAGCACGTCTGTCTTCCCAGGAGGGAAGGTCCCCACAAGGTACCCTGGCTACGTGGTCGGCCAACGTGAGCGCAGGGCCTGCTCCGCAGTGAAAAGCCACGCGTCCGAGGGTCTGCTCCGCTTTCACCGTCTGTGAGATGGACTTCCCGGTGCACATGGGGCACATGAGAAGTCCTTGAGAATTATTCCAGGAGCCTGCGGGGGTCTGAGGACTGGGATGGATCTCTGTGCCCCACAAGTGAAGAAAACCTCGGCTTAGGGCTGGCTGCCTTCTCCCAGTGGCCTGGCTGTCCCTGTCTTAGTCGGCCAGTGCCGCTCAGAATCTCACTGTCCCCTCTCCAGAGACGGCAGTCTTGCCAAAACGTAAAGAGGCCACCTGGTATCTTTCCTGTAGGACAGTCTGTCATAGAAGAATGTTAGAAATGAGGTTGTTAAGCATTTTGCTTTGCAGGTTATCTAAAATCTTGTCACAAGTTTCAGGTTTCCTAATTCCTGAAACCCTACCTGAGGTCCTGGCTCTCTGGAGTGCAGGCTCCTAGCCTGGCTGGACTTCGGGCCATGCTTGTGGGAGGAGACCCTGTGGCTGACGTCCGCAGTCTCTGGGGAGCCTCTGGGGTCATTCCACCTGGTCGTAGACCCCCAGGTTTCTCAGACCTCCCTCACCTTCCTATTAACACTGGCTCTCGGCCCCCGGGAACTTTGTTGTGGGGAGTGGCAGATGCGGTGGCTGCCATTCTGTTCATGACAGAAGCCCGCAGACCCCACGAATCCTGACTCCGGGGGTCAGGCAGCAGGCAGCTGGCAGAGGAGGGGTCTCTTTTTGGGTCCTCCGATCTTTGTAATTTAGGGGAAGGTCTCCCCCAACACTGGGAAATGCTTGCTGGTTTTCTCTGCAGTTCTTCACGGTTTTCTGAGAACTGGGTGAACAGACCGAGTGGTCTGGAGCATCGTGTGCCCTGACAAGTTTCCTGTGGACTAAACGTTTGAAAAGCATTGAGCTGGCAGTTTGAAGGCCACCCCCCTCTCCCTTTGCAGTTACCGTGAGACAGAGAAGCCCACGGAGGAGGCAGAGACGGCTACCTTTATCCACAGCCAGGAGCTCCATGAAGAACAGCGGGCGAGTTACAGGGGAGGGATGTTTCCGTAGGAAACTCAGAAATAGAATGATCGTGTTCAGTTTGATAATGGTCTTAAGGTTTTTTCCCCTGTAAATCAAGGTAACTTGGTTCGATATTGAGAGTCACAAATGGTGAGGAAGGGTGAGGCATTGTTGTCAGATGGGGAAGCGTGATCTCTTTATTGGCTGCGGATTCCTTGAAGCATGTGCCCAACAGAAAATCAATGTGCATCTTCCTGGCCTCACTGCCCCCGGGATGCTCATTTCCCAGTTCTCTGTGTTTGGCTCTGATTTGTTTTTGAGTCTGATCTTGCCATTTTATAGCCTGCTTTCAACCCTCGATTAATGCTTTGGTTAAGTCCCCACCCCCTCCATGGTCCCCAATTCTCAGGTATTCTCGGATCATCTCGGCGCTGACAGCACACCAGCATTGGAACGCACTTGCCCATTCCTGGATTGCTGCCTGCAGAGAAAAATTCCAGTACATCAGGCTGCAGCGGGCTTTAAAAATCTTGCTGGACACCTGCAATTCCCATTTTGTTTGGATGCCCTCCTCCTAGTTAGCCTCTGTGGAACACAGGTTGACATCACAGAAAGCCTACGGGTCAGTGGCCCATGGAGCCACAGTGTGGTCAGAGGCTAGGAAGCAGGTCTGGGCCACATCCCTCCTCTCAGAGCATGTGGAACAAGCTCCCAGAGGTGTGCAGATAGAGACAAGTAAGACAGGGAGACGGATCCCAGGGGCCAGCCCTGAGATGCAGGGGGTCTCCCACAGACCCTGCCCAGAGGGAGCCCAGCTGCTCAGAGTGGAGCTGGGGGCAGAGCTGCACCTGGCAGGGACACCATGGGGACCAGACATGTGCAGGGCTCTCTTCTGGGTCCATCACTTGGATGCTTAATCTAGAGAACAGAAGTGGGCAGCTCGAGGACCCGCTTCCTCTCACCCCAACTCCACATTTTAAAACTTCTTCCCACAGAAAATTCCAAACATTTCCAAAAATAAAGGGAATTATAGGACAGGGAGACCAAATGTGCACCCATGAATCAGTTTCAGCACTTACATAATTCATGGTCAATCTTACCCAACCAATCTGTTTGGAAGCAAATTCAGGACACCTTATCTGTAACGACCCCCCTTCCAAAAATAAAGGGAATTATAGGACAGGGAGACCAAATGTGCACCCATGAATCAGTTTCAACACTTACATAATTCATGGTCAATCTTACCCAACCAATCTGTTTGGAAGCAAATTCAGGACACCTTATCTGTAACGCCCCCCCTGAAGCAAATTCAGGACACCTTATCTGTAACGACCCCCCCCAAACCCAGTATAAATACCATACCTAAAAACCAATAATTCTTTAGTATCTTCACATGTGCAATCAATACTCCTGTTTCTTTGCTGTTTTCTAGTTTATTATTTATTTTTTTCATTTTTAAATAACGGCTTTATTGAGATATCATTTGTGTAACATTTGCCCTTTTAAAGTGTACAGTTCAGTGATATTTAGTGTATTCACTAAATAGGAGCCATGAGCACTATTTGATTCCAGAATGTTTTCATCACCTGAGAAAGAAACACCGTCCGCACGGGCAGGCAGCCCTTGCTGGGGTGGCAGGACTGGGCCGCGCAGCCTTCTCAGCTCTGTCTCACGAACCCACATGTTCTGTTCCAGTTCGTCTTGCTGCTAAGGACCCGGTGAAGTTCACGTGCTGGGCCCAGCTGGTGTCTCTCTGAAGTCTCCTCCATCCTGTAGTTTCTCATCCGTCTTTCATTGTCTTTGTTTACCATTTTGTTGTTGAAGGAGAAACATGTTAGTTAACATGTCCCTTTGTCCCCTGTATTTCATGTAAATTGGCAGTTAGATCTAGAAATCTCATCAGGTTTTGGTTCAGTGCTGGCAAGAACGCTTCCTAGATGGTATCGTGTATTTCCAGCAGAAGTTCCATGCAAAGGGGTTTTCTTTCTTTCTGCAGCACTAGTAACCAGATGATAATTGCCAGGATCTATTATTTCACTTGGGACAGAAAATAGTGTGGTTTGAGCTCCACCAGTTTTCCTTCATCTGTTAGCTGGGGTGCTTCTGTAAGGAGCAGCGTCCCCTGATCAACTTTTTGGCTGCACTGCGGGAAAGGTGGGGAGCACAATGGGTCTGATTTCTTAGAATCCTCAAAAAGTGACAAATAAGGGGGAGAAACTCAATAACCCCCTGGATTTGAACATAGTTCATGTTTTCTGATCTGTGTCAATTACTACCCTTACGGGGCATAAATGGCCCCATTTTTGGCCACCGGGAGTCTCATCAAGCTGTCTGCCGAGTCCTGGTGACATGGCCTGGGAGCCTTGGATAGCTTCTACTTTCTAGAACAGCAGGATTTTCTGGGCTCATTGTGAACATTTCCTGCCCCAGATCTGAGAGCAGCCATTTCTCTTATGAGTCCTGCTATTTTGAGAGGCAAGTGGTACGTGTAGACCAGACCTGGGCACCCCGTGACCCCACATTTAAGAAGAGGAAGGTGGGGGATGGAGGTCTGTCTTCAGGGCATGGCTGGTGCCCACAGTCTGTCCTGTGTTACTTTGTTTGTGGATTTTGAGGTTCCTCACAGGGGCTGCAGCTGGGTTCTGAGAATCTAACTGTCACAATGGTGAAGTGTACACTTCTGTTTTTAACTCACATTTCACATTTTTCATATATATGTGTGTGTGTATGTATTCCTGTACCAGCCAGCCACTAAATACACGCACACACACATGCGCGCGCGTGCGCACACACACACACACGCACACACACACACACACGCATGCAGGCACACGCACACACACGCATGCAGG
>NW_007735413.1:109579-111026 GCF_000696425.1 Galeopterus variegatus | reverse complement strand
CACAGGGGCTGCAGCTGGGTTCTGAGAATCTAACTGTCACAATGGTGAAGTGTACACTTCTGTTTTTAACTCACATTTCACATTTTTCATGTATATGTGTGTGTGTATGTATTCCTGTACCAGCCAGCCACTAAATACACGCACACACACACGCGCGCGCGTGCGCACACACACACACACGCACACACACACATGCACACACACGCACACACACGCATGCACGCACACGCACAGGGATGGAACTCTGGACCTTGGTGCTGTCAGCACCACACTCTGACCACCTGAGCTAATCGGCCAGCCCTCATATTTTCCATATTATATTTATTCTTGAAATATATGTATATATATTTTACCCATGAAAGGAGATGCTACTTCATACAATGGGATAACATTTTGTGGTAGCTATTTAGAAAATATGTGTTTTTTTTTTCCTCAAAGTGAATTTTGTTGACACTATCTGACAGAGGCCAGTGGATGTTGATTTTCACATCCCTTCACAAGGACGGTGCCATTTTCACTAAACCAAAGCAAAGCAAAGCAAGACCCCGGATGCCACCTCATGAGCACACTGAAAATGCATCACAATTTGTGTCCATGGGCTTGTGCTGTGGGGAAACTGGAACACAGGTGACTTGTCTCGAAGTGGCTCAAAGGTGTGGCACACGGTCTCTACCACCCTGCTTTTGATGTTATAACACAAGGTGCTGTAACTGGAAACCTGTCACGAGGGGCTGCTGAGTCCCCAAGGAAATGTTACCCTGGGGTTCAGGACAAGGTTGGAGCTGGCCACCGTAGCTCAGGTTGGCCACCTCCTGGCATCTTTGATCTCCCAGTCTCCTGTCATCCTCTTGGGGGTGACATTTGTTCCCGTTGTCCTCAGCCGTTGTTGGAGCCATGCTTCTCCAAACCCTTCCCCAGGGCACCTGCGGTGAAGCCCACGTTCAACCAGCCAGCTGTGTCCCGCTTGGACCCCTGCGGGGAGGCGACTGCCGCGCAGAAGCAGTAGAGAGAGAGGTGAAGGGCGGAGCTTCCGCTAAATTCCTCTTTCCACAAATGGAGGACCACGCTCATACTGGAGGATGCACTGACTTGCTTGTTACCACTTAACTCTCACTTGATATTTCAGCATAGCAGCCATTCGATTAAAGACGAGAACTGGTGGTATGGTGGTTTTTCCAACTCCACAATACACACGTACATCGCCAAGCAGCAGATCTCTCCAGGAACTACCTAACACACAGCCACAGGAGCCTCCGCTGGCTTGTCTTTCCTTCCATGGCTCATTCCTTGGATGCTTTAAAATGAATTTGTAGCAAAGTTGCCTGGAACAATAAGCTTTCTCTTATGAACTCAATTGATTTTATGGTACTCAGACATGTTTTTCATAAGAACCTCATTGGAAAAATATTCTTCAGTAGTGTCTGCCAGCAAATTGACAACAAAAAAG
>NW_007735413.1:105737-109519 GCF_000696425.1 Galeopterus variegatus | reverse complement strand
GCCATTCGATTAAAGACGAGAACTGGTGGTATGGTGGTTTTTCCAACTCCACAATACACACATACATCGCCAAGCAGCAGATCTCTCCAGGAACTACCTAACACACAGCCGCAGGAGCCCCCGCTGGCTTGTCTTTCCTTCCATGGCTCATTCCTTGGATGCTTTAAAATGAATTTGTAGCAGTACATCGCCAAGCAGCAGATCTCTCCAGGAACTACCTAACACACAGCCACAGGAGCCTCCGCTGGCTTGTCTTTCCTTCCATGGCTCATTCCTTGGATGCTTTAAAATGAATTTGTAGCAAAGTTGCCTGGAACAATAAGCTTTCTCTTATGAACTCAATTGATTTTATGGTACTCAGACATGTTTTTCATAAGAACCTCATTGGAAAAATATTCTTCAGTAGTGTCTGCCAGCAAATTGACAACAAAAAAGGGATAAAATTCACTCAACAACTTTCTCATGGTTTAATCCATTGGCCCATTTTTGAGACTTTGGGAAGAGCAGGCCAGTAACCCGCATCACAGAGCACCATCCGAAACTCTAGATCACGGGGCGTCACACCACCCACACGTCGGATCACAGTCGAGAGCATGCACGCATGAGACAAACACCCATCCTGCTTGCCAGGCAGCAGCCACCGCCAGCCGTTCCTCAGGGCCCAGACTCACAAAATCCCACCAGGTACTTTCTCAGGACCTTGCTCAGGCCCAGAAGGGCAGCCGGCTCTTAATAAATGCGTCTGAAGGAAAGAAAGGAGGAATTCGTCCGCTCCCACTCACTCCCAGCCCCAACCAGTGTGCCCAGCAGCAACTCCTGGCCACCTAAACTCTTCCTTGTGGGCAGCCCCAGCCTGTCAGATGCCTGCCCCCCACCCCCTCCAGGGAGTCCACCAAACCCTCAGCTTTAAGGATCAATTCCAGTTGGCCCAAGCTGTCATCCTGGTCTCCATCCCTGCCCCAGTGATGCAGGAGTGTCCTGTTAGTTGCTTGTTGTGGCATAACAAATTGACCTGAGACTTAGCAGCTTAAAGCAACACGCAGTTGCTATCTCAGAGTTTCTGTGGGTGTGGACCTGGCACCGCTTGAGCGGCTCCTCTGCCTCTGGTTCTCTCACAAGGCTGCAGGGCGCTGGCCAGCCCACGATCTCATTTGAAGTCTCCACTGGGGTGGGATCTGCTTCCAAGGTCACATCCGTGGTTGCCATCAGGGTTCGGTGCCCCAGGAATTTTGAACTGAGGGTCTCAGGTCCTCCCTGGCTGTTACCCAAAGGCTGTCCTCAGTTGCTTAGTGGATGGGCTTTGCCACAGAGAGAGAATGTGAGCAAGACCAGCACCAGAGTCTCGTGTAGCCTAATCTCAGAAGTGAAAGGCCACCGCTGTCCTGTTTTCTGCTTGTTAGAAGTGAGTCTGCAGGTCCTGCCCACACTCTGGGAGGAGACTGCACAAGGGCATGGGCGCCAGGAGGCAGGATCCTGGGAGCCACTGCAGAAGCTGCTGGCCACGGTGTACACATTGAGGCGATGCCGGCCACTGAGATGTAGGGAGGCAGCTCAGGTCTGGGAAAGATTTCTGTCTGACAAAAGGACGTGGAAATAGAGGGCCTCTTTTTCCACTGGACGCAGTCATATCTGGAAGTGACCACTGGAATAAGGAGGCACTACTGTCGGCCTGAGGATGAAACCAGCACAGGAGAAGGGAGAGGCCGAGGGCAGGCAGAGAAGACGTGCCCGCATCAGCTGTACCGCCGCCCGTGGACTTCCCACTGTGGTGGGAACAGGTCTCCGTGGAGTGGAGCCATTGGAGTCAAGGCTTTCTGCTGCTTGCAGCCAAAACATCCTGATGACTATCTCCTGTGACCAGTTTCTTGAACTCCCTTTCTCAGTGGACCACTTTGGTGGGTTAACATGTCCCCTTAGCCAACCAAACCTGCCCACATCACACAGAGAGAAGCTTCTGAGGTTCCTTAGGGGCAGTGTTTGATCATCACCATTAAATCAAATTTGTCAAGAATAGGTTAAAATAATTTCAATTACAATTACAATTAATAGCTAAATTTGGTTCTTAGACTCCATTTGCTTCTAGGTTGGGTTGATTGCCTTCCAATAACTAGCTTCATGGGTGATTCGAGAGCATGGTGGATTAAGCAGACGGTGACAGCTTTGAGCAAGAGGAAAGAGTGAGACTGGTCAACTGTCTGTGTCACCCACAGAACTGGCTGTGGCTTTAGACCCCATGACTCAGATGAACCACACACCGTGGACAGCTTGAAGCATTTGGGAGTGAGCCAGGCATAGCAAAGACACACTCTTTTCTCCCTTCACAGAGAAGACACAAGTGCCAGCTTGCTCAATCCAAATTACCGTGCTCGCAGGCTGCGGGACAGGAGCCGAGATCCAGAGTGGGGGACTCGGGAGCTCCCAGGAGGGTGTTTTCCATAGATGCAGTCTCTTGACAAGTCACAACCAGTTGGAGGCAAATTTGGCATCATCAAAAGCCCCTTTAGTTATCCTTTTGCATTAACCCAGATAGTCCTTCCCTCCCCTGCCATAGACATTTCTCTTTTCCAACATGATAAATGAGCCTAAAAGCTAAAGGTAGAAATCAATCCATCAATCGGGTCACCTGGTTCAGTGGAGACACTTCGAAGTTGTCTTTCCAGCTACAGCACCAGTGATAGCAATCACCGACTGAGCGCTTCCAGAGTCCCTGGCGATGTTGTACATTCTTCACTGACTTATTCTGGACACCCTGTGCCTGGCCTCGTGTGCTCTGGGCTCACCTTCTATGCTGTATGTCACTGTGGAAAGGGGCATCACGTCCCTTCCGCCCTGCCCAGGGCCTCCTCGGGTGCTTGCAGGACCATCTGTCATTGCACATGGCAGACTTGGAGCTGTGGAAGACCACCAGGTCAACTGCTGACCGAGAGGGCAAGAGTCCTTGTGTGGACAGTTGGAGCACATTGCCACACTCCTCAGAGACCCCACACCAGTAACCAGCTTGATGACAGCTCTCAAATTGGCTTTTGTCCTTGTCATTTGACTCTCCCCAGAATCCCACTCCTAGTGGACAGTTGGAGCACATTGCCACACTCCTCAGAGACCCCACACCAGTAACCAGCTCGATGACAGCTCTCAAATTGGCTTTTGTCCTTGTCATTTGACTCTCCCCAGAATCCCACTCCTGTTCCCTGGGGTCACATCCCCCCAAAAATCCATTTGCATTCTAGCCCTAGTCTTAAGTGCTGCTTTGTAGGGGTGGGGTGGGGTGGGACTCAGGTTAAGGTAACACACGATCTCCTCTAGTCCCAGAAACAACTTCTAAGGGATTTTTACCTATTTTGCATATAAGGTCATAGCTGTAGGGAAGTTAAATTCTTGTCAGAGTGTCAGGATTTTAATAGGGCTTGGCGTGATGTCAAAGTTTGTGCTCTTAGCCACTTTCTGTGGCTTCCCCTTCTATACTATCCCTGTGGTACAGACAAAACATCCTCAGAATACCACACAAGAAGAGGGGAACTGTCTTGACAGGGATTCCACCTATTCGGATTACCATTTAGAAACTTATCTCCTGTGCTTGAACCATGTAACCACCATGGGACCGAGATTCAGTCTGTTTTGTTCAATTCTGTAATCCCAGCACCTGGAACAGAGCCTGGAATGTAGTAGCACCTTAACAAATCATTTGATTTCTTTTTTTTTCTTTCCCTTTTTGTCTTTTTTTGTGTCCGGCAACGGATCGCAACCCTCAGTGTCGCGCCCTCACCGGACCGGGACCGGCAACG